>NW_027141013.1:607500-650000 GCF_036365525.1 Heterodontus francisci
GGCCCTGAGACTTATATATTTCCACAGAAACACTACAGTCCAGACCCTGAGACATATATGCAGACACACACTCACACCACAGTCCAGGCACTGAGAATTACATATTTCCGCACAAACACCACAGTCCAGACCCTGAGACTTATATATTTCCACACACACACACACCCCACATTCCAGACCCTGAGACTTATATATTTCCACACACACACACCACAGTCCAGACCCTGAGACTCAACTATACACACACACACACACCGCAGTTCTGACCCTGAGACCTATATATATATACACACACACACCACAGTCCAGGCCCTGAGACTTATATATATATATATATATATACACACACACACCACAGTCCAGACCCTGAAACTTATATATTTCCACACACGTACACCACAGTCCGGACCCTGAGAATTATATATTTCCACACACACACCACATGCCAGACCGTGAGACTTATATATATATACACACACACACCACAGTCCAGACCCTGAGACTTATATATTTCCACACACACACACACCACAGTCGAGACCATGAGACGTATATATAAACACACACACACCACAGTCCAGACCCTGAGACCTATATATATATATACACACACACACCACTGTCCAGACCCTCAGACATATATTTCCAAACACACACCACAGTCCAGACAGTGAGACTTATATATATATCTACACACACACCACAGTCCAGACCCTTAGACTTATATATATATATACACACACACATACTACAGTCCAGACCCTGAGACTTATATATTTCCACACACACACCACAGTCCAGACCCTGAGACTTATATATATACACACACACCACAGTTCAGACACTGAGACTAAAATTTTTACACACACATACCACAGTCAAGTCCCTGTGACTTATATATATATATATATACACACAGACCAGAATCCAGACCCTTAGACTTATATATATACACACAGACACACCACAGTGCAGACCCTGAGACCTACATATATATATACACACACACACCACAGTCCAGGCCCTGAGACTTATATATATATATATATAAATACACACAGACCAGAGTCCAGACCCTTAGACTTATATATATGCACACACATACACCACGGTCCAGACCCTGAAACTTATATATTTACATACTCACAAACCACAGTCCAGACCCTGATACTTATATATATATATATATACACACACACATACCACAGTCCAGATCCTGAGACTTATATATTTCCACACACATACACCACTGTCCAGACCCTGAGAAATATATATTTCCACACACACACCACATGCCAGACCCTGAGACTTATATATTTCCACACACACACACCACAGTACAGACCATGAGACTTATATATTACCACACACACAAACCACATACCAGACCCTGTGACTTATATATTTACACACACACACACCACCGTCCAGACCCTGAGACTTATATATTTCAAAAAACACACACCACAGTCCAGACCCTGAGACTAAAATATATACAAACACACCACAGTCAAGTCCCTGTGAATTATATATTTCCACACACACACACCACAGTCCAGACCCTGAGACTTATATATATATACACAGACACACACCACAGTCCAGAACCTGAGACATATATTTCCTAACACACACCAAAGTCCAGAACCTGAGACTTATATATTGCCACACACATACACCACAGTCCAGACCCTGAGACTTATATATTTCCACACACACACACCACAGTCCAGACCCTGAGACTTATGTATTACCACACACACAAACCACAGTCCAGACCCTGAGACATATATTTCCAAAGACACCTCACAGTCCGGACCCTGAGACTTATATATTTCAACAAACACACACCACAGTCCAGACCCTGAGACATATATATTTACATACACTCACCACAGTCCAGAACAAGAGACTTATATATATATACACACACACACACACCACAGTCCAGACCCTGAGACTTATATATTTACACACACACACACCACAGTCCAGACCAAGAGAATTATATATATACACACACACGCACACCACAGTCCAGACCCAGAGACTTATATATATATACACACACACACACCACAGTCCAGACCCTGAGACTTATATATTTCCACACACACACACCACAGTCCAGACCGTGAGACTTATATATTTCCACACACACACACCGCAGTCCAGGCCCTGAGAATTATATATTTCCACACACACACACCACAGTCCAGACCGTGAGACTTATATATTTCCACACACACACACCACAGTCCAGACCGTGAGACTTATATATATATACACACAGACCACAGTCCAGACCCTGAGACATATATATATACACACAGACACACCACAGTCCAGACCCTGAGACCTATATATTTCCACACACACACAACAGTCCAGACCCTCAGACTTATATATATATACACACACACCACAGTCCAGACCCTGAGACTTATATATATATACACACACACCACAGTCCAGACCCTGAGACTGATATATATATACACACACAAACTACAGTCCAGACCCTGAGACTTATATATTTCCACACACACACCACAGTCCAGACCCTGAGACTTATATATATATACACACACACCACAGTCCAGCCCCTGAGACTTATATATATATATATATACACACAGACACACCACAGTCCAGACCCTGCGACTTATACATTTCCACAGACACACCACAGTCCAGACCCTGAGACCTATATATTTATATACACACACACACCACAGGCCAGGCCCTGAGACATATATATACACACACACACCACAGTCCAGACCCTCAGACTTATATATATACACACACACACACCACAGTCCAGACCCTGAGACTTATATATTTCCACACACACACACCACAGTCCAGGCCCTGAGACTTATATATTTCCACAGAAACACTACAGTCCAGACCCTGAGACATATATGCATACACACACTCACACCACAGTCCAGGCACTGAGAATTACATATTTCCGCACAAACACCACAGTCCAGACCCTGAGACTTATATATTTCCACACACACACACACCCCACATTCCAGACCCTGAGACTTATATATTTCCACACACACACACCACAGTCCAGACCCTGAGACTCAACTATACACACACACACACACCGCAGTTCTGACCCTGAGACCTATATATATATACACACACACACCACAGTCCAGGCCCTGAGACTTATATATATATATATATATACACACACACACCACAGTCCAGACCCTGAATCTTATATATTTCCACACACGTACACCACAGTCCGGACCCTGAGAAATATATATTTCCACACAGACACCACATGCCAGACCGTGAGACTTATATATATACACACACACACCACAGTCCAGGCCCTGAGACTTATATATTTCCACACACACACACACCACAGTCGAGACCATGAGACGTATATATAAACACACACACACCACAGTCCAGACCCTGAGACCTATATATATATATACACACACACACCACTGTCCAGACCCTCAGACATATATTTCCAAACACACACCACAGTCCAGACAGTGAGACTTATATATATATCTACACACACACCACAGTCCAGACCCTTAGACTTATATATATATATATATACACACACACACTACAGTCCAGACCCTGAGACTTATATATTTCCACACACACACCACAGTCCAGACCCTGAGACTTATATATTTCCACACACACACACCACAGTCCAGGCCCTGAGACTTATATATTTCCACACACACACACCGCAGTCCAGACCGTGAGACTTATATACATATACACACACACCACAGTCCAGACCCTGAGACTTATATATATATATATATATACACACAGACACACCACAGTCCAGGCCCTTAGACTTATATATATATACACACACACACCACAGTCCAGACCCTGAGACTTATATATTTCCATACACACACACCACAGTCCAGACCCTGATACTTATATATGTACACACACTCACACCACAGTCCAGACCAACAAACTTATATACATGTACACACGCACACACCAGAGTCCAGACACTGAGACTTATATATATACACACACACACCACAGTCCAGACACTGAGACTTATATGTATACACACACACACCACAGTCCAGGCCCTGAGACTTATATATTTCCACAGAAACACCACAGTCCAGACCCTGAGACTTATATATTTCCACACACACACACCACAGTCGAGACCCAGAGACATATATGCATACACACACTCACACCACAGTCCAGGCACTGAGAATTACATATTTCCGCACAAACACCACAGTCCAGGCCCTGAGACTTATATATTTCCACAGAAACACCACAGTCCAGACCCTGAGACTTATATATGTCCACACACACACACCACAGTCGAGACCCAGAGACATATATGCATCCACACGCTCACACCACAGTCCAGGCACTGAGAATTACATATTTCCACACAAACACCACAGTCCAGACCCTGAGACTTATATGCATACACACACTCACACCACAGTCCAGGCACTGAGAATTACATATTTCCGCACAGACACCACAGTCCAGACCCTGAGACTTATATATTTCCACACACACACACCCCACAGTCCAGACCATGAGACTTATATATTTCCACACACACACACCACAGTCCAGACCCTGAGACTCAATTATACACACACACACACACAGCAGTTCAGACCCTGAGACTTATATATTTCCACACACACACACACCACATGCCAGACCGTGAGACTTATATATATACACACACACACCACAGTCCAGACCCTGAGACTTATATATTTCCACACACACACACACCACAGTCGAGACCGTGAGACGTATATATAAACACACACACACCACTGTCCAGACCCTGAGACCTATATATATATACACACACACACACCACTGTCCAGACCCTCAGACATATATTTCCAAACACACACCACAGTCCAGACAGTGAGACTTATATATTTCCACACACACACCTCAGTTCAGGCCCTGAGACTTATATATTTCCTCACACACACACACCACAGTCCAGACCCTTAGACTTATATCTATATCTACACACACACCACAGTCCAGACCCTTAGACTTATATATATATATATATATACACACACACACTACAGTCCAGACCCTGAGACTTATATATTTCCACACACACACCAGAGTCCAGACCCTGTGACTTATATATTTCCACACACACACTACAGTCCAGACAGTGAGACTTATATATTTCCACACGCACACACCACAGTCCAGGCCCTGAGACTTATATATTTCCACACACACACACCACAGTCCAGACCCTGAGACTTATATATATATATATATATACACACAGACACACCACAGTCCCGACCCTGAGACTTATATATTTCAACACACACACCACAGTCCAGACCCTGAGACCGATATATTTATATACACACACACACCCCAGTCCAGGCCCTGAGACATATATATACACACACACACCACAGTCCAGACCCTTAGACTTATATATATACACACACACACACCACAGTCCAGACCCTGAGACTTATATATTTCCATACACACACACCACAGTCCAGACCCTGATACTTATATATATACACACACACACCACAGTCCAGACCAACAGACTTATATACATGTACACACGCACACACCAGAGTCCAGACACGGAGACTTATATATATACACACACACACCACAGTCCAGACCCTGAGACTTATATGTATACACACACACACCACAGTCCAGGCCCTGAGACTTATATATTTCCACAGAAACACCACAGTCCAGACCCTGAGACTTATATATTTCCACACACACACACCACGGTCGAGACCCAGAGACATATATGCATACACACACTCACACCACAGTCCAGGCACTGAGAATTACATATTTCCACACAAACACCACAGTCCAGACCCTGAGACTTATATGCATACACACACTCACACCACAGTCTAGGCACTGAGAATTACATATTTCCGCACAAACACCACAGTCCAGGCCCTGAGACTTCTATATTTCCACAGAAACACCACAGTCCAGACCCTGAGACTTATATATTTCCACACACACACACACCACAGTCGAGACCCAGAGACTCAATTATACACGCACACACAGAAAGCAGTTCTGAAATTGAGACCTATATATATATATATATACACACAGACACCACAGTCCAGACCCTGAGACTTATATATTTCCACACACGTACACCACAGTCCTGACCCTGAGAATTATATATTTCCACACACACACCACATGCCAGACCGTGAGACTTATATATATACACACACACACCACAGTCCAGACCCTGAGACTTATATATTTCCACACACACACACACCACAGTCGAGACCGTGAGACTTATATATATACACACACACAACACAGTCCAGACCCTGAGACCTATATATATATATATACACACACACACCACTGTCCAGACCCTCAGACATATATTTCCAAACACACACCACAGTCCAGACAGTGAGACTTATATATTTCCACACACACACCACAGTCCATGCCCTGAGACTTATATATTTCCACACACACACACACCACAGTCCAGACCGTGAGACTTATATATATACACACACACACCACAGTCCAGACCCTGAGACCTATATATATATACACACACACACCACAGTCCAGGCCCTGAGACTTATATATATATACACACACACACCACAGTCCAGACCCTTAGACTTATATATATATATATATACACACACACCACAGTCCAGACCCTGAAACTTATATATTTCCACACAAACACACCACAGTCCAGACCCTGATACGTATCTATATACACACACACACATCACAGTCCAGACCCTGAGACTTATATATTTCCACACACGGACACCACAGTCCGGACCCTGAGAATTATACATTTCCACACACACACCACATGCCAGACCCTGCGACTTATATATTTCCACACACACACACCACAGTCCAGACCCTGAGACTTATATATTACCACAGACACAAACCACAGACCAGACCCTGAGACATATATTTCCAAACACACACCACAGTCCAGACACTGAGACTTATATATTTTCACACACATACACCACAGTCCAGACACTGAGAATTATATATTTCCACACACACGCCACATGCCAGACCCTGAGACCTATATATTTCAACACACACACACCACAGTCCAGACCCTGAGACTTATATATTACCACACACACAAACCACAGACCAGACCCTAAGACATATATTTCCAAACACACACCACAGTCCAGACCCTGAGACTTATATATTTCCACACACACACACCACCGTCCAGACCCTGAGACTTATATATTTCAACAAACACACACCACAGTCCAGACCCTGAGACTAAAATATATACAATCACACACACCACAGTCCAGACCCTGAGATATATATATATATATATATATACACACACACACCACAGTCCAGACCCTGAGACTTATATATTTCCACACACACACACCACAGTCCAGACACTGACACTTATAAATTACCACACAAACTCACCACAGTCCAGACCCTGGGACTTATATATATATACACACACACACAACAGTCCAGACCCTGAGACCTATATATATATATATATACACACACACACCACTGTCCAGACCCTCAGACATATATTTCCAAACACACACCACAGTCCAGACAGTGAGACTTATATATTTCCACACACACACACACCACAGTCCAGACCGTGAGACTTATATATATACACACACACACCACAGTCCAGACCCTGAGACCTATATATATATACACACACACACCACAGTCCAGGCCCTGAGACTTATATATATATACACACACACACCACAGTCCAGACCCTTAGACTTATATATATATATATACACACACACCACAGTCCAGACCCTGAAACTTATATATTTCCAGACAAACACACCACAGTCCAGACCCTGATACGTATCTATATACACACACACACATCACAGTCCAGACCCTGAGACTTATATATTTCCACACACAGACACCACAGTCCGGACCCTGAGAATTATACATTTCCACACACACACCACATGCCAGACCCTGAGACTTATATATTTCCACACACACACACCACAGTCCAGACCCTGAGACTTATATATTACCACACACACAAACCACAGACCAGACCCTGAGACATATATTTCCAAACACACACCACAGTCCAGACACTGAGAATTATATATTGCCACACACACGCCACATGCCAGACCCTGAGACTTATATATTTCAACACACACACACCACAGTCCAGACCCTGAGACTTATATATTACCACACACACAAACCACAGACCAGACCCTAAGACATATATTTCCAAACACACACCACAGTCCAGACCCTGAGACTTATATATTTCCACACACACACACCACCGTCCAGACCCTGAGACTTATATATTTCAACAAACACACACCACAGTCCAGACCCTGAGACTAAAATATATACAATCACACACACCACAGTCCAGACCCTGAGATATATATATATATATATATATATATATATATATATATATTTTATATATATATATACACACACACACAAACCACAGTCCAGTCCCTGAGACTTATATATTTCCACAACCATTCACCACAGTCCAGACCATGAGACTTATATATTTCCACACACACTCACCACAGTCCAGACCCTAAGACTTATATATTACCAAGCACACAAACCACAGTCCAGACAATGTGACATATATTTCCAAAGACACACCACAGTCCAGACCATGAGACTTATATATTTCCACACACAAACAACAGTCCAGACCCTGAGATTTATATATTTCCACACACACACACACCACAGTCCAGACCCTGATACTGATATATTTCCACACACACACACACCACAGTCCAGGCCCTGAGACTTATATATCTATACACACACACACCACAGTCCAGACCCTGAGACTTATATATATACATACAGACACACCACAGACCAGATCCTGAGACTTATATATTTCCACACACACACCTCAGTCCAGACCCTGAGACCTATATATTTATATACACACACATGCCACAGTCCAGGCCCTGAGACAAATATATATACACACACACCACAGTCCAGACACATAGAATTATATATATACACACACACACACACCACAGTCCAGACCCTGAGACTTATATATTTCCACACACACACATCACATTCCAGGCCCTGAGACATATATAGATACACACACACCACAGTCCAGACACATAGACTTATATATCTACACACACACACACACACCACAGTCCAGACCCTGAGACTTATATATTTCCACACACACACACCACAGTCCAGGCCCTGATACTTATATATATATATATATATATACACATACACACCACATTTAAGACCCTGAGACTTATAAATATACACACACACACCACAGTCCAGACCGTGAGACTTATATGTATACACACACACACACACTTCAGTCCAGGCACTGAGAGTTATATATTTCCACACAAAAACCACAGTCCAGACCCTGAGACTCATATATTTCAACACACACACACACCCCACATTCCAGACCCTGAGACTTACATTTTTCCACACACACACACCACAGTCCAGATCCTGAGACCTAAATATATAAACACACACACACACACCACAGTCCAGGCCCTGAGACTTATATATATATACACACACACACACCACAGTCCAGACCCTTAGACTTATATATATACGCTCACACACACCACAGTCCAGACCCTGAGACTTATATATTTCCACACACAAACACCACAGTCCAGGCCCTGAGACTTATATATTTCCACACTCACACCACAGTCCAGACCCTGAGACTTATATATATACATACAGACACACCACAGACCAGATCCTGAGACTTATATATTTCCACACACACACCACAGTCCAGACCCTGAGACCTATATATATATATACACACACACCACAATCCATACTCTGAGACTTATATATATATATATACACACAGACACACCACAGTCCAGACCCTGAGACTTATATATTTCCACACACACACCACAGTCCAGACTCTGAGACCTATATATTTATATACACACACACACCACAATCCAGGCCCTGAGACATATATATACACACACACATCACAGTCCAGACCCTTACACTTATACATATACACACACACACACCACAGTCCAGACCCTGAGACTTATATATTTCCAAACACACACACCACAGTCCAGACCCTGATACTTATATATATACACACACTCACACCACAGTCCAGACCAACAGACTTATATACATATACACACACACACACACCACAGTCCAGACCAAGAGACTTATATTTATATATATACACACACACACACACCACAGTCCAGGCCCTGATACTTATATATATATATATATATATACACATACACTCCACATTTAAGACCCTGAGATTTATATATTTCCACACACGTACACCACAGTCCGGACCCTGAGAATTATATATTTCCACACACACACCACATGCCAGACCGTGAGACTTATATATATACACATACACACCACAGTCAAGACCCTGAGACGTATATATATACACACACACACCACAGTCCAGACCCTGAGACCTATATATATATACACACACACACCACTGTCCAGACCCTCAGACATATATTTCCAAACACACACCACAGTCCAGACAGTGAGACTTATATATTTCCACACACACACCACAGTCCAGGCCCTGATACTTATATATTTCCACACACACACACACCACAGTCCAGACCGTGAGACTTATATATATACACACACACACACCACAGTCCAGACCCTGCGACCTATATATATATATACACACACACACCACAGTCCAGCCCTGAGACTTATATATATATACACACACACACCACAGTCCAGACCCTTAGACTGACATATATATACACACACACACACCACAGTCCAGACCCTGAAACTTATATATTTCCACACACACACACCACAGTCCAGACCCTGAGACTTATATATTTCCACACACGTACACCACAGTCCGGACCCTGAGAATTATATATTTCCACACACACACCACATGCCAGACCCTGAGATTTATATATTTCCACACACACACACCACAGTCCAGACCCTGAGACTTATATATTACCACACACACAAACCACAGACCAGACCCTGAGACATATATTTCCAAACACACACCACAGTCCAGACACTGATACTTATATATTTCCACACACATACACCACAGTCCAGACCCTGAGAATTATATATTTCCACACACACGCCACATGCCAGACCCTGAGACTTATATATTTCAACACACACACACCACAGTCCAGACCCTGAGACCTATATATTACCACACACACAAACCACAGACCAGACCCTGAGACATATATTTCCAAACACACACCACAGTCCAGACCCTGAGACTTATATATTTCAACAAAGACACACCACAGTCCAGACCTTGAGTCTAAAATATATACACACACACACACCACAGTCCAGACCCTGAGATATATATATTTCCACACACAAACAACAGTCCAGACCCTGAGATGTATATATATATATACACACACACCACAGTCCAGACCCTTAGACGTATATATATATACACACACACACACACCACAGTCCAGACCCAGATATATATATATATATATATATCTTTTGGGCCTCCTTATCTCGAGAGACAATGGATACGCGCCTGGAGGTGGTCAGTGGTTTGTGAAGCAGCGCCTGGACTGGCTATAAAGGCCAATTCTGGAGTGACAGGCTCTTCCACAGGTGCTGCAGAGAAATTTGTTTGTTGGGGCTGTTGCACAGTTGGCTCTCCCCTTGCGCCTCTGTATTTTTTCCTGCCAACTACTAAGTCTCTTCGACTCGCCACAATTTAGCCCTGTCTTTATGGCTGCCCGCCAGCTCTGGCGAATGCTGGCAACTGACTCCCACGACTTGTGATCAATGTCACACGATTTCATGTCGCGTTTGCAGACGTCTTTGTAACGGAGACATGGACGGCCGGTGGGTCTGATACCAGTGGCGAGCTCGCTGTACAATGTGTCTTTGGGGATCCTGCCATCTTCCATGCGGCTCACATGGCCAAGCCATCTCAAGCGCCGCTGACTCAGTAGTGTGTATAAGCTGGGGATGTTGGCCGCTTCAAGGACTTCTGTGTTGGAGATATAGTCCTGCCACCTGATGCCAAGTATTCTCCGAAGGCAGCGAAGATGGAATGAATTGAGACGTCGCTCTTGGCTGGCATACGTTGTCCAGGCCTCGATGCCGTAGAGCAAGGTACTGAGGACACAGGCCTGATACACTCGGACTTTTGTGTTCCGTGTCAGTGCGCCATTTTCCCACACTCTCTTGGCCTGTCTGAACATAGCAGTGGAAGCCTTACCCATGCGCTTGTTGATTTCTGCATCTAGAGACAGGTTACTGGTGATAGTTGAGCCTAGGTAGGTGAACTCTTGAACCACTTCCAGAGCGTGGTCGCCAATATTGATGGATGGAGCCTTTCTGACATCCTGCCCCATGATGTTCGTTTTCTTGAGGCTGATGGTTAGGCCAAATTCATTGCAGGCAGACGCAAACCTGTCGATGAGACTCTGCAGGCATTCTTCAGTGTGAGATGTTAAAGCAGCATCGTCAGCAAAGAGGAGTTCTCTGATGAGGACTTTCCGTACTTTGGACTTCGCTCTTAGACGGGCAAGGTTGAACAACCTGCCCCCTGATCTTGTGTGGAGGAAAATTCCTTCTTCAGAGGATTTGAACGCATGTGAAAGCAGCAGGGAGAAGAAAATCCCAAAAAGTGTGGGTGCGAGAACACAGCCCTGTTTCACGCCACTCAGGATAGGAAAGGGCTCTGATGAGGAGCCACCATGTTGAATTGTGCCTTTCATATTGTCATGGAATGAGGTGATGATACTTAGTAGCTTTGGTGGACATCCGATCTTTTCTAGTAGTCTGAAGAGACCACGTCTGCTGACGAGGTCAAAGGCTTTGGTGAGATCAATGAAAGCAATGTAGAGGGGCATCTGTTGTTCACGGCATTTCTCCTGTATCTGACGAAGGGAGAACAGCATGTCAATAGTCGATCTCTCTGCACGAAAGCCACACTGTGCCTCAGGGTAGACGCGCTCGGCCAGCTTCTGGAGCCTGTTCAGAGCGACTCGAGCAAAGACTTTCCCCACTATGCTGAGCAGGGAGATTCCACGGTAGTTGTTGCAGTCACCGCGGTCACCTTTGTTTTTATAGAGGGTGATGATGTTGGCATCGCGCATGTCCTGGGGTACTGCTCCCTCGTCCCAGCACAGGCATAGCAGTTCATGTAGTGCTGAGAGTATAGCAGGCTTGGCGCTCTTGATTATTTCAGGGGTAATGCTGTCCTTCCCAGGGGCTTTTCCGCTGGCTAGGGAATCAATGGCATCACTGAGTTCCGATTTGGTTGGCTGTATGTCCAGCTCATCCATGACTGGTAGAGGCTGGGCTGCATTGAGGGCAGTCTCAGTGACAGCATTCTCCCTGGAGTACAGTTCTAGGTAGTGCTCAACCCAGCGGTCCATCTGTTTGCGTTGGTCAGTGATTATGTCCCCCGATTTAGATTTGAGGGGGGTGATCTTCTTGATGGTTGGCCCAAGAGCTCTCTTCATGCCATCATACATTCCTCTGATGTTTCCGGTGTCTGAGGCCAGCTGAATATGACTGCATAGGTGTTGCCAGTAGTCGTTTGCGCAACGCCTCGCTGTTCTTTGTGCAGTACTTCTGGCTGCTTTAAGTGCTGCGGATGTTAAATCGCTGGGGGCTTTCTTGCAGTTCAAAAGTGCAATGCGCTTAGCGGCTATGACAGGTTCCAGCTCTTCATTATGAGATTGAAACCAGTCTGCATTTCTCTTCGCACTTTTGCCGTAGGTGGTCAAAGCTGACTCATAGATGGAGTCTCTGATGTGGGCCCACTTGGTCTCAGCATCCCCTGTGGGAGTGTTTTGAAGGGCTGTTACAAGTGAATTTAGAAATTTTTGTAACAGCTGTGGGTATATATATATACACACACAAACACACACACCACAGTCCAGACCCTGATATATATATATATATATATATAGATATATATATATATATATATGCACACACACACAAACCACAGTCCAGTCCCTGAGACATATATTTCCAAACACAAACCACAGTCCAGTCCCTGAGACTTATATATTTCCACAACCATTCACCACAGTCCAGACCCTGAGACTTATATATTTCCACACAGACACACCACAGTCCAGACCCTGAGACTTATATATCACCACGCTCGCAAACCACAGTCCAGACAATGAGACATATATTTCCAAAGACACACCACAGTCCAGACCCTGAGACTTATATATTTCCACACATAAACAACAGTCCAGGCCCTGAGACTTATATATTTCCACACACACACACCACAGTCCAGACCCTGATACTTAAATATTTCCACACACACACACACCACAGACCAGATCCTGAGACTTATATATTTCCACACACACACCACAGTCTAGACCCTGAGACCAATATATTTATATACACACACACGCCACAGTCCAGGCCCTGAGACAAATATATAGACACACACACCACAGTCCAGACACATAGACGTATATATATACACACACACACACACCACAGTCCAGACCCTGAGACTTATATATTTCCACACACACACATCACAGTCCAGGCCCTGAGACATATATATATAGACACACACCACAGTCCAGACACTTAGACTTATATCTCTACACACACACACACACCACAGTCCAGACCCTGAGACTTATATATATATACACACACACACCACAGTCCAGACCAAGAGACTTATATATATATATATATATATATACACACACACACCACAGTCCAGACCCAGAGACTTATATATATACACACATACACCACAGTCCAGACCCTGAGACTTATATATTTCAACACACACACACACCCCACAGTCCAGACCCTGAGACTTACATATTTCCACACACACATACCACAGTCCAGACACTGAGACTCAATTATACACACACACGCACACCACGGTCCAGACCCTGAGACCTATATATATATACACACACACACACCACAGTCCAGGCCCTGAGACTTATATATATATATATATATATACACACACACCACAGTCCAGACCCTTAGACTTATATATATACGCACACACACACCACAGTCCAGACCCTGAGACTAAAATATATACACACACTCCACAGTCAAGTCCCTGTGACTTATATATTTGAACACACACACACACCGCAGTCCAGACCGTGAGACTTATATATTTCCACACACATACACCACAGTCCAGACCCTGAGAATTATATATTATATATATATATATAGATATACACACACACACACCACAGTCCAGAAACTGAGATATATATATATATATAAATATATAGACACACACACAAACCACAGTCCAGACCCTGAGAGTTATATATATATATATATATACACACACACACAAACCACAGTCCAGACCCTGAGACTTATATATTTCCACACACACACACCACAGTCCAGACCGTGAGACTTATATATATATACACACACACCACAGTCCAGACCGTGAGACTTATATATATATATACACACACACCACAGTCCAGACCCTGAGACTTATATATATACACCCACACACCACAGTCCAGACCCTGAGACATATATTTCCAAACACACAGCACAGTCCAGACCCTGAGACGTATATATTTCCACACACATACACCACAGTCCAGACACTGAGACTTATATAATTCCACACACAAACCACAGTCCAGACCGTGAGATATATATATATATATATATACACACACACACCACAGTCCAGACCAAGAGACTTATGTATATATACACACACACACCACAGTCCAGACCCTGAGACTTATATATATATATATATATGTACACACACACACACACCACAGTCCAGAACCTGAGACTTATATATTTCCACACACACACACACCACAGTCCAGGCCCTGAGACTTATCTATTTCCACACACACACACCACAGTCCAGACCGTGAGACTTATATATATACACACACACACCACAGTCCAGACCCTGAGACTTATATATTTCCGCACACACACTACAGTCCAGACACTGAGACTTATATATTTCCACACACACACACACCACAGTCCAGACCCTGATAATTATATATATACACACACACACACACCACAGTCCAGACCCTGAGACTTATATATATACATACACACCACAGTCCAGACCCTTAGACTTATATATATACACACACACACACCACAGTCCTGACCCTGAGAGTTATATATTTCCACACACACACACACACACACCACAGTCCAGACCCTGAGACTTATATATATACACACACACACCACAGTCCAGACCAAGAGACCTATATATATATACACACACACACCACAGTCCAGACCCAGTGACTTATATATTTCCACACACACACCACAGTCCAGGCCCTGAGACTTGTATATTTCCACAGAAAGACCACAGTCCAGACCCTGAGACTCATATATTTCCACATACACACACCCCACAGTCCAGACCCAGAGACTTGTCTATATACACACACAAGAACCACAGTCCAGGCACTGAGACTTATATATTTCCACACAAACACCACAGTCCAGACCCTGAGACTTATATATTTCCACACACACACACACCCCACAGTCCAGACCCTGAGACTTATATAATTCCACACACGCACACCACAGTCCAGACCTTGAGACTCAATTATACACACACACACACAGCAGTTCTGACCCTGAGACCTATATATACATACACACACACACACCACAGTCCAGGCCCTGAGACTTATATATGTATATATACACACACACCACAGTCCAGACCCTTAGACTTATATATATACACACACACACCACAGTCAAGTCCCTGTGACATATGTTTCCACACACACACACCACAGTCCAGACTGTGAGACTTATATATATACACACACACACCACAGTCCAGTGCCTGAGACTTATATATTTCCACACACACTCCACATTCCAGGCCCTGAGACTTATATATGTATATATACACACACACCACAGTCCAGACCCTTAGACTTATATATATACACACACACACCACAGTCAAGACCCTGAGACATATATTTCCAAAAACACACCACAGTCCAGACCCTGAGACTTATATATTTCCACACACATACACCACAGTCCAGACCCTGAGACTTATATATTTCCACACACACACCACAGGCCTGACCCTGAGACTTATATATTTCCACACACACACACCACAGTCCAGACCCTGAGACTTATATATTACCACACACACAAACCACAGTCCAGACACTGAGACATATATTTCCAAACACACACCACAGTCCATACCCTGAGACTTATATATTTCCACACACACACACCACAGTCCAGACCCTGAAAATTATATTTTTCAACACACACACACCACAGTCCAGACCCTGAGACTTATATATTTGCACACACAAACAATAGTCCAGACCCTGAGAGAAATATATATATACACACACACACCACAGTCCAGACCAAGAGACTTATATATACACACACACACACCACAGTCCAGACCCTGAGACTTATATATATACACACACACACCACAGTCCAGACACTGAGACTTATATATTTCCACACACTCTCCACAGTCAAGGCCCTGAGACTCAATTATACACACACACACAACAGTCCAGACCCAGAGACTTATATCTATATACACACACACACCACCGTCCAGACCCTGAGACTTATATGTATACACACACACACCCCACAGTCCAGACCCTGAGACTTACATATTTCCACACACACACACCACAGTCCAGACCCTGAAACTCAATTATACACACACACACACACCACAGTCCAGACCCTGAGACCTATATGTACACACACACACACACACCACAGTCCATGCTCTGAGACTTATATATATATATTTATACACACACACACCACAGTCCAGACCCTTAGACTTATATATATACAAACATACGCACCACAGTCCAGACCCTGAGACTAAAATATACACACACGCACCACAGTCAAGTCCCTGTGACTAATATATTTCCACACACACACACACCACATTCCAGGCCCTGAGACATTTATAGTTCCACACACAAACACCGCAGTCCAGACCGTGAGACTTATATATTTCCACACACATACACCACAGTCCAGACCCTGAGAATTATATATTATCTATATATATATATGTGTATACACACACACGCACCACAGTCCAGACCCTGAGATATATATATATAAACATACAGACACACACACAAACCACAGTCCAGACCCTGAGACATATATTTCCAAACACACACCACAGTCCTGACCCTGAGACTTATCTATATATATATATACACACACACACAAACCACAGTCCAGACCCTGAGACTTATATATTTCCACACACACACACCACAGTCCAGACCGTGAGACTTATATATATATACACACACACCACAGTCCAGACCGTGAGACTTCTGTATATATATACACACACACACACAGCACAGTCCAGACCCTGACACTTATATATATACACACACACACACCACAGTCCAGACCCTGAGACATATATTTTCAAACACACACCGCAGTCCAGACCCTGAGACTTATCTATATATATATATACACACACACACAAACCACAGTCCAGACCCTGAGACTTATATATTTCCACACACACACACCACAGTCCAGACCGTGAGACTTATATATATATATACACACACACCACAGTCCAGACCGTGAGACTTCTATATATATATACACACACACACACAGCACAGTCCAGACCCTGACACTTATATATATACACACACACACACCACAGTCCAGACCCTGAGACATATATTTTCAAACACACACCGCAGTCCAGACCCTGAGACTTATATATTTCCAAACACACAGCACAGTCCAGACCCTGAGACCTATATATTTCAACACACACACACACTACAGTCCATACCCTGAGACTTATATATTTCCACACACAAACCACAGTCCAGACCCTGAGATATATATATATACACACACACACAGCTCAGTCCAGACCAAGAGACTTATATATATATATATATACACACACACACACCACAGTCCAGACCCTGAGACTTATATACATACACGCACACACCACAGTCCAGTCCCTGATACTTATATATTTCCACACACACTCCACATTCCAGGCCCTGAGACTTATATATTTCCACACACATACACCACAGTCCAGACCCTGAGAATTATATGTTATATATATATATATATATATATATTTATATACACACACACCACAGTCCAGACCCTGAGATATATATATATATAAATATATAGACACACACACAAACCACAGTCCAGACCCTGAGACATATATTTCCAAACACACAGCACAGTCTAGACCCTGAGATATATATATATATATAAATATATAGATAAACACACAAACCACAGTCCAGACCCTGAGACATATATTTCCAAACACGCACCACAGTCCAGACCATGAGACGTATACATTTCCACACACACACCACAGTCCAGACCCTGACACTTATATATATACACACACACACACCACAGTCCAGACCCTGAGACTTATATATATACACACACACACCACAGTCCAGACCCTGAGACATATATTTACAAACGCACACCACAGTCCAGACCCTGAGACTTATATATTTCAACACGCACACACACTACAGTCCAGACACTGAGACTTATATATTTCCACACACAAACAACAGTCCAGACCCTGAGATATATATATATATACACACACACACCACAGTCCAGACCCTTAGAATTATATATATATATATATATACACACACACACACCACAGTCCAGACCCTGAGACTTATATATATACACACACACACCACAGTCCAGTGCCTGAGACTTATATATTTCCACACACACTCCACATTCCAGGCCCTGAGCCTTATATATTTCCACACACATACACCACAGTCCAGACCCTGATATATATATATATATATATATATATATATATATATATATATATACATATAAATATATAGACACACACACAAACCACAGTCCAGACCCTGAGACATATATTTCCAAACACACAGCACAGTCCAGACCCAGAGAGTTATATATATATATATATATATATATGCACACACACACACCACAGTCCAGACTCTGAGATATATATATATATATAAATATATAGACACACACACAAACCACAGTCCAGACCCTGAGACATATATTTCCAAACACACAGCACAGTCCAGACCCAGAGAGTTATATATATATACACACACACACAAACCACAGTCCAGACCCTGAGACTTATATATTTCCACACACACACACCACAGTCCAGACCGTGAGACTTCTATATATATATATACACACACACACCACAGTCCATACCTGACACTTATATATATACACACACACACACACCACAGTCCAGAACCTGAGACTTATATATATACACACGCACACCACAGTCCAGACCCTGAGACATATATTTCCAAACACAAACCACAGTCCAGACCCTGAGACTTATATATTTCAACACACACACACCACAGTCCAGACCCTGAGACATATATTTCCAAACACACACCACAGTCCAGACCCTGAGAGTTATATATATATATAAATATATATATATATATATATATATATAAACACACACACACAAACCACAGTCCAGACCCTGAGACTTATATATTTCCACACACACACACCACAGTCCAGACCCTGACACTTACATATATATACACACACACCCCACAGTCCAGACCCTGAGACTTATATATATACACACACACACCACAGTCCAGACGCTGAGACATATATTTCCAAACACACACCACAGTCCAGACGATGAGACTTATATATATACACACACACACCACAGTCCAGACCCTGAGACATATATTTCCAAACACACACCACAGTCCAGATCCTGAGATATATATATATAAATATACAGACACACACACAAACCACAGTCCAGACCCTGAGACATATATTTCCAAACACACACCACAGTCCTGACCCTGAGAGTTATATATATATATATATATATACACACACACACAAACCACAGTCCAGACCCTGAGACTTATATATTTCCACACACACACACCACAGTCCAGACCGTGAGACTTATATATATATACACACACACCACATTCCAGACCGTGAGACTTCTATATATATACACACACACACACCACAGTCCAGACCCTGACACTTATATATATATACACACACATACCACAGTCCAGACCCTGAGACATATATTTTCAAACACACACCACAGTCAAGACCCTGAGACTTATATATTTCCAAACACACAGCACAGTCCAGACCCTGAGACCTATATATTTCAACACACACACACACTACAGTCCAGACCCTGAGACTTATATATATATATATACACACACACACCACAGTCCAGACCCTGAGACATATATTTTCAAACACACACCACAGTCCAGACCCTGAGACTTATATATTTCCAAACACACAGCACAGTCCAGACCCTGAGACCTATATATTTCAACACACACACACACTACAGTCCAGACCCTGAGACTTATATATTTCCACACACAAAGCACAGTCCAGACCCTGAGATATATATATATATACACACACACAGCTCAGTCCAGACCAAGAGACGTATATATATATATATACACACACACACCACAGTCCAGACCCTGAGACTTATATATATATATATATATATATATATATATATATATATATATATATATATATATATATATATATATACACACACACCACAGTCCAGACCCTGAGACTTATATACATACACACACACACCACAGTCCAGTCCCTGATACTTATATATTTCCACACACACTCCACATTCCAGGCCCTGAGACTTATATATTTCCACACACATACACCACAGTCCAGACCCTGAGAATTATATATATATATAAATATATAGACACACACACAAACCACAGTCCAGACCCTGAGACATATATTTCCAAACACACACCACAGTCTAGACCCTGAGATATATATATATAAATATATAGACACACACACAAACCACAGTCCAGACCCTGAGACATATATTTCCAAACACACACCACAGTCCAGACCCTGAGACTTATACATTTCCACACACACACCACAGTCCAGACCCTGACACTTATATATATACAAACACACACACCACAGTCCAGACCCTGAGACTTATATATATACACATACACACCACAGTCCTGACCCTGAGACATATATTTACAAACGCACACCACAGTCCAGACCCTGAGACTTATATATTTCCACACACACACCACAGTCCAGACCCTGAGACTTATATATTTCAACACACACACACACTACAGTCCAGACACTGAGACTTATATATTTCCACACACAAACAACAGTCCAGACCCTGAGATATATATATATATACACACACACACCACAGTCCAGACCCTTAGAATTATATATATATATATACACACACACATCACAGTCCAGACCCTGAGACTTATATATATACACACACACACCACAGTGCAGTGCCTGAGAATTATATATTTCCACACACACACACCACAGTCCAGACCGTGAGACTTATATATATATATATACACACACACACCACAGTCCAGACCCTGACACTTATATATATACACACACACACACACCACAGTCCAGAACCTGAGACTTATATATATACACACGCACACCACAGTCCAGACCCTGAGACATATATTTCCAAACACACACCACAGTCCAGACCCTGAGACTTATATATTTCCAAACACACACACCACAGTCCAGACCCTGAGACTTATATATTTCAACACACACACACACCACAGTCCAGACCCTGAGACATATATTTCCAAACACACACCACAGTCCAGACCCTGAGAGTTATATATATATATATATATATATATATATACACACACACAAACCACAGTCCAGACCCTGAGACTTATATATTTCCACACACACACACCACAGTCCAGGCCGTGAGACTTATATATATATACACACACACACCACAGTCCAGACCGTGTGACTTATATATATATATATATATATATACACACACACCACAGTCCAGACCCTGACACTTATATATATACACACACACACCACAGTCCAGACGCTGAGATATATATTTCCAAACACACACCACAGTCCAGACCCTGAGATATATATATATATATACACACACACACAAACCACAGTCCAGACCCTGAGACATATATTTCCAAACACAAACCACAGTCCAGTCCCTGAGAAATATATATTTCCACAACCATCCACCACAGTCCAGACCCTGAGACTTATATATTTACACACACACACACCACAGTCCAGACCCTGAGACTTATATATCACCACGCACACAAACCACAGTCCAGACAATGAGACATATATTTCCAAAGACACACCACAGTCCAGACCCTGAGACTTATATATTTCCACACACAAACAACAGTCCAGACCATGAGATTTATATATACACACACACACACACCACAGTCCGGACCCTGAGACTTATATATTTCCACACACACACACCACAGTCCAGACCCTGATACTTATATATTTCCACACACACGCACACCACAGTCCAGGCCCTGAGACTTATATATTTCCACACACACACACACCACAGTCCAGACCCAGAGACTTATATATCTATACACACACACACCACAGTCCAGACCCTGAGACTTATATAAATACATACATACACACCACAGACCAGATCCTGAGACTTATATATTTCCACACACACACCACAGTCCAGACCCTGAGACCTATATATTTATATACACACACACGCCACAGTCCAGGCCCTGAGACATATATATATACACACACACCACAGTCCAGACACTCAGACTTATATATGTACACACACACACACCACAGTCCAGACCCTGAGACTTATACATTTCCACACACACACCACAGTCCAGACCCTGACACTTATATATATACACACACACACACCACAGTCCAGACCCTGAGACTTATATATATACACACACACACCACAGTCCAGACCCTGAGACATATATTTACAAACGCACACCACAGTCCAGACCCTGAGACTTATATATTTCCACACACACACCACATTCCAGACCCTGAGACTTATATATTTCAACACACACACACACTACAGTCCAGACACTGAGACTTATATATTTCCACACACAAACAACAGTCCAGACCCTGAGATAAATATATATATACACACACACACCACAGTCCAGACCCTTAGAATTATATATATATATATATACACACACATCACAGTCCAGACCCTGAGACTTATATATATACACACACACACCACAGTCCAGTGCCTGAGACTTATATATTTCCACACACACACACCACAGTCCAGGCCGTGAGACTTATATATATATACACACACACACCACAGTCCAGACCGTGAGACTTATCTATATATATATATACACACACACACACCACAGTCCAGACACTGACACTTATATATATACACACACACACACCACAGTCCTGACCCTGAGACCTATGTATATACACACACACCACAGTCCAGACGCTGAGACATATATTTCCAAACACACACCACAGTCCAGACCCTGAGACTTATATATATACACACACACACCACAGTCCAGACCCTGAGACATATATTTCCAAACACACACCACAGTCCAGACCCTGAGATATATATATATATATATCTACACACACACAAACCACAGTCCAGACCCTGAGACATATTTTTCCAAACACAAACCACAGTCCAGTCCCTGAGACTTATATATTTCCACAACCATTCACCACAGTCCAGACCCTGAGACTTATATATTTCCACACACACACACCACAGTCCAGACCCTGAGACTTATATATCACCACGCACACACACCACAGTCCAGGCCGTGAGACTTATATATATATACACACACACACCACAGTCCAGACCGTGAGACTTATATATATATATATATATATACACACACACACCACAGTCCAGACTCTGACACTTATATATATATACACACACACACCACAGTCCAGACCCTGAGACTTATATACATTCACACACACACCAGAGTCCAGTCCCTGATACTTATATATTTCCACACACACTCCACATTCCAGGCCCTGAGACTTATATATTTCCACACACATACACCACAGTCCAGACCCAGAGAATTATATATTATATATATATATATATATATATATACACACACACACACACCACAGTCCAGACCCTGACATATATATATATAAATATATAGACACACACACAAACCACAGTCCAGACCATGAGACATATATTTCCAAACACACACCACAGTCTGGACCCTGAGATATATATATATATAAATATATAAACACACACAGAAACCACAGTCCAGACCCTGGGACATATATTTCCAAACACACACCGCAGTCCAGACCCTGAGACTTATATATTTCCGCACACACACCGCAGTCCAGACCCTGACACTTATATATATACACACACACACACCACAGTCCAGACCCTGAGACTTATATATATACACACACAAACCACAGTCCAGACCCTGAGACATATATTTTCAAACACACACCACAGTCCAGACCCTGAGACTTATATATTTCCACACCCACACACTACTGTCCAGACCCTGAGACTTATATATTTCAACACAAACACACACTACAGTCCAGACCCTGAGACTTATATATTCCCACACACAAACCACAGTCCAGACCCAGACATATATGTATATATATATATATATACTCACACAGACCACAGTCCAGACCCTTAGAATTATATATATATATATATATACACACACACACCACAGTCCAGACCCTGAGACTAATATATATACACACACACACCACAGTCCAGTCCCTGAGACTTATATATTTCCACAAACACTCCACATTCCAGGCCCTGAGACTTAGATATTTCCACACACACACCCCACAGTCCAGACCCTGAGACTTATATATATACACACACAAACCACAGTCCAGACACTGAGACTTAAATATTTCCACACAGACACACCGCAGTCCAGACCGTGAGACTTATATATATACACACAAACACCACAGTCCAGACCCTGAGACTTATTTATTTCCACACACACACATCACAGTCCAGACCCTGAGACTTATATATTTCCACACAGACACACCGCAGTCCAGACCGTGAGACTTATATATTTCCACACTCACACACACCACAGTCCAGACCCTGAGACCTATATACATACACACACGTACACCACAGTCCAGACCCTGAGACTTATATATTTCCACACACACACACACCACAGTCCAGACCCTGAGACTTATATATTACTACACACACAAACCACAGTCCAGATACTGAGATATATATATATATATATACGCACACACACCACAGTCCGGACCCTGAGACTTATATATAGACACACACACACCACAGTCCGGACCCTGAGACATATATTTACAAAAACACACCACAGTCCAGACCCTGAGACTTATATATTTCCACACACACACCACAGTCCAGACCAAGACACTTATATATATACACACACACACCACAGTCCAGACCCTGAGACTTATATATATATATATATATTTATATATTCACACACACCACAGGCCTGACCCTGAGACTTATATATTTCCACACACACACACACCACAGTCCAGACCCTGAGACTTATATATTACTCCACACACAAACCACAGTCCAGACACTGAGATATATATATATATATATATATATATACACACACACACCACAGTCCAGACCAAGAGAGTTATACACATATCTATACACACACACACACCACAGTCCAGACCCTGAGACTTATATATATATATATATATATATACACACACACACCACAGTCCAGACCCTGAGACTTATATATATATACACGCACACCACATTCCAGACCCTGAGAATTATATATTTCCACACACACTACACAGTCCAGGCCCTGAGACTTATATATACACACACACACACCACAGTCCAGACCCTGAGACTTATATATATATATATATATATATATATATATATATATATATTCACACACACCACAGTCCAGACCCTGAGACTTATATATATACACTCACACACCACAGTCCAGACCCTGAGACTTATATATTTCCACACACACACCACAGTCCAGACCCTGAGACTTATATATTTCCACACACACACCACAGTCCAGACCGTGGGACTTAAATATATACACACACACACCACATTCCAGACCCTGAGACTTATTTATTTCCACACACACACACCACAGTCCAGACCCTGAGACTTATATATTTCCACACAGACACACCGCAGTCCAGACCGTGAGACTTATATATTTCCACACACACACACCCCACAGTCCAGACCCTGAGACCTATATATATATACACACACGCACACCACAGTCCAGACCCTGACACTTATATATATATATACACACACGCGACAGTCCAGACCCTTAGACTTATATATATACACACACACACCACAGTCCAGACCCTGAGACTTATATATTTCCACACACACACACCACAGTCCATACACTGACACTTATATATTTCCACACACACACCACAGTCCAGGCCCTGAGACTTATATATTTCCACACACACACACCACAGTCCAGGCCCTGAGACTTATATATTTCCAAACAAACACCACATTGCAGACCCTGAGACTTATATATTTCCACACACAATCACACCACACAGACCAGACCCTGAGATTTATATATATAAATACACACACACACAACAGTCCAGGCCCTGAGACATATATATATATACAAACACACACCACAGTCCAGACCCTGAGATATATATATATATATGCACATACACCACAGTCCAGACCCTGAGACTTATGGATATACACACACATACCACAGTCCAGACCGTGTGACTTACATATTTCCACACACACACACCACAGTCCAGGCCCTGATTCTTATATATTTCCACACACACACACCACAGTCCAGACCGTGAGACTTATATATCTATACACACACACACCACAGTCGAGACACTGAGACTTATATATATATATACACACACACAGAGACACCACAGTCCAGACCCTGAGACTTATATATTTCCACACACACACCACAGTCCAGACCATGAGACCTATATATTTATATACACACACACACCACAGTCCAGGCCCTGAGACTTATATATTTCCACACACAATCACACCACACAGACCAGACCCTGAGATTTATATATATAAATACACACACACACAACAGTCCAGGCCCTGAGACATATATATATATACAAACACACACCACAGTCCAGACCCTGAGATATATATATATATATGCACATACACCACAGTCCAGACCCTGAGACTTATGGATATACACACACATACCACAGTCCAGACCGTGTGACTTACATATTTCCACACACACACACCACAGTCCAGGCCCTGATTCTTATATATTTCCACACACACACACCACAGTCCAGACCGTGAGACTTATATATCTATACACACACACACCACAGTCGAGACACTGAGACTTATATATATATATACACACACACAGAGACACCACAGTCCAGACCCTGAGACTTATATATTTCCACACACACACCACAGTCCAGACCATGAGACCTATATATTTATATACACACACACACCACAGTCCAGGCCCTGAGACATATATATATATATAGACACACACCACAGGCCAGACCCTTAGACTTATATATATACACACACACACACCACAGTCCAGTCCCTGAGACTTATATATTTCCACACACACACATCACAGTCCAGACCCTGAGACTTATATATTTATATACACACACACCACAGTCCAGACCCTGAGAGTTATATATATATATACACACACACACCACAGTCCAGACCAAGAGACTTATATATATATACACACACACACAGCACTGTCCAGAACCTGAGACTTATATATTTCCACACACACACCACACTCCAGGCCCTGAGACTTATATATTTCCACAGAAACACCACAGTCCAGACACTGAGACTTATATATTTCCACACACACACATCACAGTCCAGACCCTGAGACTTATATATTTATATACACACACACCACAGTCTAGACCCTGTGACATATATATATATACACACACACACACCACAGTCCAGACCAAGAGACTTATATATATATACACACACACACAGCACTGTCCAGAACCTGAGACTTATATATTTCCACACACACACCACATTCCAGGCCCTGAGACTTATATATTTCCACAGAAACACCACAGTCCAGACCCTGAGACTTATATATATACACAAACACACTACAGTCCAGACCCTGAGACTTATATATTTCCACACACACACCACAGTCCAGACAGTGGGACTTAAATATATACACACACACACCACATTCCAGACCCTGAGACTTATTTATTTCCACACACACACACCACAGTCCAGACCCTGAGACTTATATATTTCCACACAGACACACCGCAGTCCAGACCGTGAGACTTATATATTTCCACACACACACACCCCACAGTCCAGACCCTGAGACCTATATATATATACACACACGCACACCACAGTCCAGACCCTGACACTTATATATATATACACACACGCGACAGTCCAGACCCTTAGACTTATATATATACACACACACACCACAGTCCAGACCCTCAGACTTATATATTTCCACACACACACACCACAGTCCTTACCCTGAGACTTATATATTTCTACACACACACCACAGTCCAGGCCCTGAGACTTATATATTTCCACACACACACACCACAGTCCAGGCCCTGAGACTTATATATTTCCAAACAAACACCACATTCCCGACCCTGAGACTTATATATTTCCACACACACTCACACCCCACAGTCCAGACCCTGAGATTTATATATATAAATACACATACACACCACAGTCCAGACCCTGAGATATATATATATATATACACATACACCACAGTCCAGACCCTGAGACTTATTGATATACACACACATACCACAGTCCAGACCGTGAGACTTATATATTTCGACACACACACACCACAGTCCAGACCGTGAGACATATCTATATATATACACACACACACCACAGTCCAGGCCCTGAGACTTATATATTTCCACACACACACACACCACAGTCCAGACCGTGAGACATATCTATATATATACACACACACACCACAGTCCAGACCCTGAGACTTATATATATATATATATACACACACAGAGACACCACAGTCCAGACCCTGAGAGTTATATATTTCCACACACACACCACAGTCCAGACCATGAGACCTATATATTTATATACACACACACACCACAGTCCAGACCCTGAGACTTATATATTTATATACACACACACCACAGTCCAGACCCTGAGACTTATATATATATACACACACACACACACACCACAGTCCAGACCAAGAGACTTATATATATATATACACACACACCACTGTCCAGAACCTGAGACTTATATATTTCCACACACACACCACACTCCAGGCCCTGAGACTTATATATTTCCACAGAAACACCACAGTCCAGACACTGAGACTTATATATTTCCACACACACACATCACAGTCCAGACCCTGAGACTTATATATTTATATACACACACACCACAGTCCAGACCCTGAGACATATATATATATATACACACACACACACCACAGTCCAGACCAAGAGACTTATATATATATACACACACACACAGCACTGTCCAGAACCTGAGACTTATATATTTCCACACACACACCACACTCCAGGCCCTGAGACTTATATATTTCCACAGAAACACCACAGTCCAGACCCTGAGACCTATATATATACACAAACACACTACAGTCCAGACCCTGAGACTTATATATTTCCACACACACACCACAGTCCAGACAGTGGGACTTAAATATATACACACACACACCACATTCCAGACCCTGAGACTTATTTATTTCCACACACACACACCACAGTCCAGACCCTGAGACTTATATATTTCCACACAGACACACCGCAGTCCAGACCGTGAGACTTATATATTTCCACACACACACACCCCACAGTCCAGACCCTGAGACCTATATATATATACACACACGCACACCACAGTCCAGACCCTGACATTTATATATATATACACACACGCGACAGTCCAGACCCTTAGACTTATATATATACACACACACCACAGTCCAGACCCTCAGACTTATATATTTCCACACACACACACCACAGTCCATACCCTGAGACTTATATATTTCCACACACACACCACAGTCCAGGCCCTGAGACTTATATATTTCCACACACACACACCACAGTCCAGGCCCTGAGACTTATATATTTCCAAACAAGCACCACATTCCCGACCCTGAGACTTATATATTTCCACACACACTCACACCCCACAGTCCAGACCCTGAGATTTATATATATAAATACACATACACACCACAGTCCAGACCCTGAGATATATATATATATGTATACACATACACCACAGTCCAGACCCTGAGACTTATTGATATACACACACATACCACAGTCCAGACCGTGAGACTTATATATTTCGACACACACACACCACAGTCCAGACCGTGAGACATATCTATATATATACACACACACACCACAGTCCAGGCCCTGAGACTTATATATTTCCACACACACACACACCACAGTCCAGACCGTGAGACATATCTATATATATACACACACACACCACAGTCCAGACCCTGAGACTTATATATATATATATACACACACAGAGACACCACAGTCCAGACCCTGAGACTTATATATTTCCACACACACACCACAGTCCAGACCATGAGACCTATATATTTATATACACACACACACCACAGTCCAGACCCTGAGACTTATATATTTATATACACACACACCACAGTCCAGACCCTGAGACTTATATATATATATACACACACACACACCACAGTCCAGACCAAGAGACTTATATATATATACACACACACACCACAGTCCAGAACCTGAGACTTATATATTTCCACACACACACCACACTCCAGGCCCTGAGACTTATATATTTCCACAGAAACACCACAGTCCAGACACTGAGACTTCTATATTTCCACATACACACAAACCCCACAGTCCAGACCCTGAGACTTACATATTTCCACACACACACACCACAGTCCAGACCCTGAGACTAAATTATACACACACGCACCACTGTCCAGACCCAGAGACTTATATATATACACACACACCACAGTCCAGACCCTTCGACTTATATATACACACACACACACACCACCTTCCAGGCCCTGAGACTTTTATATTTCCACACACACACACCGCAGTCCAGACACTGAGACTTATATATTTCCACACACACACACCAAAGTCCAGGCCCTAAGACTTATATATTTCCACACACACACACCACTGTCCAGACCGTGAGACTTATATATATATACACAAACACACCACAGTCCAGACACTGAGAGCTATATATTTATATACACACACACACCACAGTCCAGGCACTGAGACATATATATATACACACACACCACAGTCCAGACCCTTAGAATTATATATATACACACACACACACAACAGTCCAGACCCTGAGACTGATATATTTCCACACACACACACCACAGTCCAGACCCTGAGACTTATATATTTATATACACACACACACCACAGTCCAGACCCTGAGACTTATATATATACACACACACCACAGTCCAGACCAAGAGACTTATATATATATACACACACACACCACAGTCCAGACCCAGAGACTTATATATATATATATATTTATATATATATATATATATATATATATATATATATATATATATATATATATACACACACACACCACAGTCCAGACCCTGAGACTTATAAGTATACACACACACACACCACAGTCCAGAACCTGAGACTTATATATTTCCACACACACACCACAGTCCAGACCCTGAGACTTATATATTTCCACACACACACACCACAGTCCAGACCCTGAGAACTATATATTTCCACACACACACCACAGTCCAGGTCCTGAGACTTATATATTTCCACACACACACACCACAGTCCAGACCCTGAGAACTATATATTTCCACACACACACCACAGTCCAGGTCCTGAGACTTATATATTTCCACACACACACACCACAGTCCAGACCCTGAGAACTATATATTTCCACACACACACCACAGTCCAGGTCCTGAGACTTATATATTTCCACACACACACACCACAGTCCAGGCCCTGAGACATATATATTTCCACACAAACACCACAGTCCAGACCCTGAGACTTATATATTTCCACACACACTCACACCCCACAGTCCAGACCCTGATACTTATATATATAAATACACACGCACACCACAGTGCAGGCCTGAGACATTTATATATACAAACACACACCACAGTCCAGACCGTGAGACTTATATATTTCCACACACACACACCACAGTCCAGGCCCTGAGACTTATATATTTCCACACACACACCACAGTCCAGACCCTGAGACCTATATATTTATATACACACACACACCACAGTCCAGTCCCTGAGACATAAATATATATATAGACACACACCACAGGCCAGACCCTTAGACTTATATATATATACACACACACACCACAGCCCAGACCCTGAGACTTATATATTTCCACACACACACACCACAGTCCAGACCCTGAGACTTATATATTTATATACACACACACCACAGTCCAGACCCTGAGACTTATAGATATATATGCACACACACACACCACAGTCCAGACCAAGAGACTTATATATATATACACACACACACACCACTGTCCAGAACCTGAGACTTATATATTTCCACACACACACACCACAGTCCAGACCCTGAGACTCAATTATACACACACGCACCACAGTCGAGATCCAGAGACTTATATATATACACATACACACCACAGTCCAGACCCTTCGACTTATATATGCACACACACACACACCACATTCCAGGCCCTGAGACTTTTATATTTCCACACACACACACCGCAGTCCATACACTGAGACTTATATATTTCAACACACACACACCACAGTCCAGACCCTGAGATATATATATATATATACAGACACACACACCACTGTCCGCACCCTGAGACTTATATATATATATATACAAACACGCACACCACAGTCCAGACCAAGAGACTTATATATATACACACACACAGACCACAGTCCGGAACATGAGACTTTTATATATACACACACACCACAGTCCAGACCCTGAGACATATATATATACACACACACACCACAGTCCTGACCCTGAGAGTTATATATTTCCACACACACACAGCACAGTCCAGACCCTGAGACTTAAATATTTCCACACACACACCACAGTCCAGACCCTGAGACCTATATATTTATATACACACACACACTACAGTCCAGGCCCTGAGACATATATATATATACACACACCACAGTCCAGACCCTGAGATATATATATATATATATACACACACACACACACCACATTCCAGACCCTGAGACTTATATATATATACACACACACCACAGTCCACACCCTGAGACTTGTATATTTCCACACACATACACCACAGTCCAGACCGTGAGTCTTATATATTTCCACACACACACACCACAGTCCAGGCCCTGAGACGTATATATTTCCACACACACACCACAGTCCAGGCCCTGAGACTTATATATATACACACAAACACACCACAGTCCAGACCCTGAGACACATATATTTCCGCACACACACACCGCAGTCCAGACCCTGAGACTTATATATATATACACACACACACCATAGTCCATACCCTGACACTTATATGTATACACACACACACACCACAGTCCAGAACCAGAGACTTATATATTTCCACACACACAACACAGTCCAGACCCTGAGACTTATATATTTCTACACACACACACACACACACCACAGTCCAGACACTGAGACTTATTTATTTCCACATACACACACCACAGTCCAGACCCTGAGACTCAATTATATACACACACACCACAGTCCAGACCCAGAGACTTATATATATATATACACACACACCACAGTCCAGACCCTGAGACTTATATATTTCCACACAAACACCACAGTCCAGACCCTGAGACTTATATATTTCCACACACACACACACGCCACAGTCCAGACCCTGAGACTTATATATTTCCACACACACACACACCACAGTCCAGACCCTGAGACATATATATATATACACACACACACACACCACAGTCCAGGCCCTGAGACTTATATATATATATATAGACACACACACACCACAGTCCAGACCCTTAGACTGATATATATACACACACACACACACCGCACTCCAGACCGAGAGACTTATACATTTCCACACACATACACCACAGTCCTGACCCTGAGAATTATATATATATAAACATACACACACACACACACACACCACAGTCCGGACCCTGAGACTTATATATTACCACATACACAAACCACATTCCAGACACCGAGACTTATATATTTCCACACACACACACCACAGTCCAGACACTGAGACTTATATATTTCAACACACACACACCACAGTCAAGACCCTGAGACTTATATATTTCCACACACAAACCACAGTCCAGACCCTGAGATAGATATATATATACACACACACACACCACAGTCCAGACCCTGAGACTGATATATATAGAGATATACACACACACACACCACAGTCCAGACCCTGAGACTTATTTAGTTCCACACACGCACACCACAGTCCAGACCCTGATACTTATATATATACACACACACACCACAGTCCAGACCCTGAGACTTATATATTTCCACACACACACCACAGTCCAGGCCCTGAGACTGATATATTTCCACACACACACCACAGTCCAGGCCATGAGACTTATATATAAACACACACACACACCACAGTCCAGACCATGAGAGCTATATATAAACACACACACCAAGTCCAGACCCTGAGACTTATATGTATACACACACACACACCACAGTCCAGACCCTGAGACTTATATAGTTCCACACAAGCACCACATTCCAGGCCCTGAGACTTATATATTTCCACACACACACACCACAGTCCAGACCCTGAGACTTATATATTTCCACACACACACACACCCCACAGTCCAGACCCTGAGAATTATAATTATCCACACAAACACCACAGTCCAGACCCTGAGACTCAATTATACACACACACATACACCACAGTCCAGACCCTGAGACATATATATATATATACACACACACCACAGTCCAGGCCCTGAGACTTATATACTTCCACACACACACACCACATTCCAGGCCCTGAGACTCAATTACACACACACACACACACCACAGTCCAGACCCTAAGATATTAAGATATATATATATATACACACACACACACCACAGTCCAGACCCTTAGACTTATATATATATACACACACACACACCACAGTCCAGACCGTGAGACTTATATATTTCCACACACATACACCACAGTCCAGACCCTTAGATATATATATATATACATACACACACACACACCACAGTCCAGACCCTTAGACTTATATATATACACACACACACAACACAGTCCTGACCCTGAGACTACAATATAAACACACACACCACAGTCAAGTCCCTGTGACTTATAAATTTCCACACACATACACCACAGTCCAGACCCTGAGACTTATATATATCCACACACACACCACAGGCCAGACCCTGAGACTTATATATTACCACACACACAAACCACAGTCCAGACCCTGAGACATATATTTCCAAACACACACCACAGTCCAGACCCTGAGACTTATATATTTCCACACACACACACCACAGTCCAGACACTGAGACTTATATATTTCAACACACACACTCAACAGTCCAGACCCTGAGACTTATATATTTCCACACACAAACCACAGTCCAGACCCTGAGATATATATATATACACACATACACACCACAGTCCAGACCCTGAGACTTATATATTTCCACACACACACACCACAGTCCAGTCCCTGAGACTTATATATTACCACACACACAAACCACAGTCCAGACCCTGAGACATATATTTCCAAACACACACCACAGTCCAGACCCTGAGACTTATATATTTCCACACACACACACCACAGTCCAGACACTGAGACTTATATATTTCAACACACACACTCAACAGTCCAGACCCTGAGACTTATATATTTCCACACACAAACCACAGTCCAGACCCTGAGATATATATATATATATACACACACAGCACAGTCCAGACTCTGAGACGTATATATATATATACACACATACACACCACAGTCCAGACCCTGAGACCTATATATTTCCACACACGCACACCACAGTCCAGACCCAGATACTTATATATATACACACACACACACACGCCACACTCCAGACTCTGAGACGTATATATATATATACACACATACACACCACAGTCCAGACCCTGTGACTTATATATTTCCGCACTCATACACCACAGTCCAGACCCTGAGACTTATATATTTCCACACGCACACCACAGGCCAGACCCTGAGACTTATATATTTCCACACACACACACCACAGTCCAGACACTGAGACTTATATATTTCCACACACACACACACCCCACAGTCCAGACCCTGAGAATTATAATTATACACACAAACACCACAGTCCAGACCCTGAGACTCAATTATACACACACACATACACCACAGTCCAGACCCTGAGACCTATATATATATACACACACACCACAGTCCAGACCCTGAGACGAATATATATACACACACACCACAGTCAAGTCCCTGTGACTTATATACTTCCACACACACACACCACATTCCAGGCCCTGAGACTCAATTACACACACACACCACAGACCAGACCCTCAGACTTATTTTTATATATATATATATATATATATATATATATATATATATATATCTATATATGCACACACACACACCACAGTCCAGACCCTTAGATATATAGAAATATATACACACACACCACAGTCCAGACCCTTAGACTTATATATATATACACACACACACCACAGTCCAGACCGTGAGACTTATATATTTCCACACACATACATCACAGTCCAGACCCTTAGATATATATATATATATATATATATATACACACACACACCACAGTCCAGACCCTGAGACTTATATATTTCCACACACGCACACCACAGTCCAGACCCAGATACTTATATATATACACACACACACACCACAGTCCAGACTCTGAGACGTATATATATAAAAACACACATACACACCACAGTCCAGACCCTGTGACTTATATATTTCCACACTCATACACCAAAGTCCAGACCCTGAGACTTATATATTTCCACACGCACACCACAGGCCAGACCCTGAGACTTATATATTTCCACACACAAACCACAGTCCAGACCCTGAGATATATATATATATATATACACACACAGCACAGTCCAGACTCTGAGACGTATATATATATATACACACATACACACCACAGTCCAGACCCTGAGACTTATATATTTCCACACACGCACACCACAGTCCAGACCCAGATACTTATATATATACACACACACACACACCACAGTCCAGACCCTGAGACTTATATATTTCCACACACACACCACAGTCCAGGCCCTGAGACTGATATATTTCCACACACACACCACAGTCCAGGCCATGAGATATATATATATATATATACAAACACGCACACCACAGTCCAGACCAAGAGACTTATATATAAACACACACACACACCACAGTCCAGACCATGAGAGCTATATATAAACACACACACCACAGTCCAGACCCTGAGACTTATATGTATACACACACACACACCACAGTCCAGACCCTGAGACTTATATAGTTCCACACAAGCACCACATTCCAGGCCCTGAGACTTATATATTTCCACACACACACACCACAGTCCAGGCCCTGAGACTTATATATTTCCACACACACACCCCACAGTCCAGACCCTGAGAATTATAATTATCCACATAAACACCACAGTCCAGACCCTGAGACTCAATTATACACACACACATACACCACAGTCCAGACCCTGAGACATATATATATATATACACACACACCACAGTCCAGGCCCTGAGACTTATATACTTCCACACACACACACCACATTCCAGGCCCTGAGACGCAATTACACACACACACACACACCACAGTCCAGACCCTAAGATATTAAGATATATATATATATATATATATATACACACACACACCACAGTCCAGACCCTTAGACTTATATATATATACACACACACACACCACAGTCCAGACCGTGAGACTTATATATTTCCACACACATACACCACAGTCCAGACCCTTAGATATATATATATATACATACACACACACACACCACAGTCCAGACCCTTAGACTTATATATATACACACACACACAACACAGTCCTGACCCTGAGACTACAATATAAACACACACACCACAGTCAAGTCCCTGTGACTTATATATATCCACACACACACCACAGGCCAGACCCTGAAACTTATATATTTCCACACACACACCACAGTCCAGACCCTGAGACTTATATATTTCCACACACACACACCACAGTCCAGTCCCTGAGACTTATATATTACCACACACACAAACCACAGTCCAGACCCTGAGACATATATTTCCAAACACACACCACAGTCCAGACCCTGAGACTTATATATTTCCACACACACACACCACAGTCCAGACACTGAGACTTATATATTTCAACACACACACTCAACAGTCCAGACCCTGAGACTTATATATTTCCACACACAAACCACAGTCCAGACCCTGAGATATATATATATATATACACACACAGCACAGTCCAGACTCTGAGACGTATATATATATATACACACATACACACCACAGTCCAGACCCTGAGACCTATATATTTCCACACACGCACACCACAGTCCAGACCCAGATACTTATATATATACACACACACACACACGCCACAGTCCAGACTCTGAGACGTATATATATATATACACACATACACACCACAGTCCAGACCCTGTGACTTATATATTTCCGCACTCATACACCACAGTCCAGACCCTGAGACTTATATATTTCCACACGCACACCACAGGCCAGACCCTGAGACTTATATATTTCCACACACACACACCACAGTCCAGACACTGAGACTTATATATTTCCACACACACACACACCCCACAGTCCAGACCCTGAGAATTATAATTATACACACAAACACCACAGTCCAGACCCTGAGACTCAATTATACACACACACATACACCACAGTCCAGACCCTGAGACCTATATATATATACACACACACCACAGTCCAGACCCTGAGACGAATATATATACACACACACCACAGTCAAGTCCCTGTGACTTATATACTTCCACACACACACACCACATTCCAGGCCCTGAGACTCAATTACACACACACACCACAGACCAGACCCTCAGACTTATTTTTATACATATATATATATATATATATATATATATATATATATATATATATATATATATATATATATATATATATATATATATCTATATATGCACACACACACACCACAGTCCAGACCCTTAGATATATAGAAATATATACACACACACCACAGTCCAGACCCTTAGACTTATATATATATATACACACACACCACAGTCCAGACCGTGAGACTTATATATTTCCACACACATACACCACAGTCCAGACCCTTAGATATATATATATATACATACACACACACACACCACAGTCCAGACCCTTAGACTTATATATATACACACACACACAACACAGTCCTGACCCTGAGACTACAATATAAACACACACACCACAGTCTAGTCCCTGTGACTTATAAATTTCCACACACATACACCACAGTCCAGACCCTGAGACTTATATATATCCACACACACACCACAGGCCAGACCCTGAAACTTATATATTTCCACACACACACACATACCACAGTCCTGTCCCTGAGACTTATATATTACCACACACACAAACCACAGTCCAGACCCTGAGACATATATTTCCAAACACACACCACAGTCCAGACCCTGAGACTTATATATTTCCACACACACACACCACAGTCCAGACACTGAGACTTATATATTTCAACACACACACTCAACAGTCCAGACCCTGAGACTTATATATTTCCACACACAAACCACAGTCCAGACCCTGAGATATATATATATACACACATACACACCACAGTCCAGACCCTGAGACTTATATATTTCCACACACACACACCACAGTCCAGTCCCTGAGACTTATATATTACCACACACACAAACCACAGTCCAGACCCTGAGACATATATTTCCAAACACACACCACAGTCCAGACCCTGAGACTTATATATTTCCACACACACACACCACAGTCCAGACACTGAGACTTATATATTTCAACACACACACTCAACAGTCCAGACCCTGAGACTTATATATTTCCACACACAAACCACAGTCCAGACCCTGAGATATATATATATATATATACACACACAGCACAGTCCAGACTCTGAGACGTATATATATATATACACACATACACACCACAGTCCAGACCCTGAGACCTATATATTTCCACACACGCACACCACAGTCCAGACCCAGATACTTATATATATACACACACACACACACACGCCACAGTCCAGACTCTGAGACGTATATATATATATACACACATACACACCACAGTCCAGACCCTGTGACTTATATATTTCCGCACTCATACACCACAGTCCAGACCCTGAGACTTATATATTTCCACACGCACACCACAGGCCAGACCCTGAGACTTATATATTTCCACACACACACACCACAGTCCAGACACTGAGACTTATATATTTCCACACACACACACACACCCCACAGTCCAGACCCTGAGAATTATAATTATACACACAAACACCACAGTCCAGACCCTGAGACTCAATTATACACACACACATACACCACAGTCCAGACCCTGAGACCTATATATATATACACACACACCACAGTCCGGACCCTGAGACGAATATATATACACACACACCACAGTCAAGTCCCTGTGACTTATATACTTCCACACACACACACCACATTCCAGGCCCTGAGACTCAATTACACACACACACCACAGACCAGACCCTCAGACTTATTTT
>NW_027141013.1:662500-702500 GCF_036365525.1 Heterodontus francisci
ATATATTAGCACACACACAAACCACAGTCCATACCCCGAGACTTATATTTTTCCACACACACACACCACAGTCCAGACACTGAGACTTATATATTTCAACACACACACACCACAGTCCAGACCCTGGGACTTATATATTTCCACACACACACCACAGTCCAGACCCTGAGACTGATATATATATATATACACACATACACACCACAGTCCCGACCCTGTGACTTATATATTTCCACACACGCACACCACAGTCCAGACCCTGATACTTATATATATACACACACACACACCACAGTCCAGACACAGAGACTTATATATTTCCACACACACACCACAGTCCAGGCCCTGAGACTTATATATTTCCACACACACACCACAGTCCAGACCTTGAGATAAATATATATATACAAACACGCACACCACAGTCCAGACCAAGAGACTTATATATATACACACACACACATCACAGTCCAGACCATGAGAGCTATATATATACACGCACACCACAGTCCAGACCCTGAGACTTATATGTATACACACACACACACCACAGTCCAGACCCTGAGACTTATATATTTCCACACACACACCACAGTCCAGGCCCTGAGACTTATATATTTCCACACACACACACCGCAGTCCAGACACTGAGACCTATATATTTCCACACACACACACACCCCACAGTCCAGACCCTGAGAATTATAATTATACACACAAACACCACAGTCCAGAGCCTGAGACTCAATTATACACACACACATACACCACAGTCCAGACCCTGAGACCTATATATATATACACACACACCACAGTCCAGGCCCTGAGACTTATATATATATATATATATATATATATATATATATGTATATATATACACACACACCACAGTCCAGACCCTTAGATATATATATATATATATATATATACACACACAAACACCACAGACCAGACCCTTAGACTTATATATATACACACACACACCACAGTCCAGACCCTGAGACGAATATATAGACACACACACCACAGTCAAGTCCCTGTGACTTATATACTTCCACACACTCACACCACATTCCAGGCCCTGAGACTCAATTATACACACACACACCACAGACCAGACCCTGAGACTTATATATATATATATATATATATATATATATATATATATATATTCTTTTGGGCCTCCTTATCTCGAGAGACAATGGATACGCGCCTGGAGGTGGTCAGTGGTTTGTGAAGCAGCGCCTGGACTGGCTATAAAGGCCAATTCTGGAGTGACAGGCTCTTCCACAGGTGCTGCAGAGAAATTTGTTTGTTGGGGCTGTTGCACAGTTGGCTCTCCCCTTGCGCCTCTGTATTTTTTCCTGCCAACTACTAAGTCTCTTCGACTCGCCACAATTTAGCCCTGTCTTTATGGCTGCCCGCCAGCTCTGGCGAATGCTGGCAACTGACTCCCACGACTTGTGATCAATGTCACACGATTTCATGTCGCGTTTGCAGACGTCTTTATAACGGAGACATGGACGGCCGGTGGGTCTGATACCAGTGGCGAGCTCGCTGTACAATGTGTCTTTGGGGATCCTGCCATCTTCCATGCGGCTCACATGGCCAAGCCATCTCAAGCGCCGCTGACTCAGTAGTGTGTATAAGCTGGGGGTGTTGGCCGCTTCAAGGACTTCTGTGTTGGAGATATAATCCTGCCACCTGATGCCAAGTATTCTCCGAAGGCAGCGAAGATGGAATGAATTGAGACGTCGCTCTTGGCTGGCATACGTTGTCCAGGCCTCGCTGCCGCAGAGCAAGGTACTGAGGACACAGGCCTGATACACTCGGACTTTTGTGTTCCGTGTCAGTGCGCCATTTTTCCACACTCTCTTGGCCAGTCTGGACATAGCAGTGGAAGCCTTACCCATGCGCTTGTCGATTTCTGCATCTAGAGACAGGTTACTGGTGATAGTTGAGCCTAGGTAGGTGAACTCTTGAACCACTTCCAGAGCGTGGTCGCCAATATTGATGGATGGAGCATTTCTGACATCCTGCCCCATGATGTTCGTTTTCTTGAGGCTGATGGATAGGCCAAATTCATTGCAGGCAGACGCAAACCTGTCGATGAGACTCTGCAGGCATTCTTCAGTGTGAGATGTTAAAGCAGCATCGTCAGCAAAGTGGAGTTCTCTGATGAGGACTTTCCGTACTTTGGACTTCGCTCTTAGACGGGCAAGGTTGAACAAGGTCTTTGCTCGAGTCGCTCTGAACAGGCTCCAGAAGCTGGCCGAGCGCGTCTACCCTGAGGCACAGTGTGGCTTTCGTGCAGAGAGATCGACTATTGACATGCTGTTCTCCCTTCGTCAGATACAGGAGAAATGCCGTGAACAACAGATGCCCCTCTACATTGCTTTCATTGATCTCACCAAAGCCTTTGACCTCGTCAGCAGACGTGGTCTCTTCAGACTACTAGAAAAGATCGGATGTCCACCAAAGCTACTAAGTATCATCACCTCATTCCATGACAATATGAAAGGCACAATTCAACATGGTGGCTCCTCATCAGAGCCCTTTCCTATCCTGAGTGGTGTGAAACAGGGCTGTGTGTATATATATATATATATATATATATATGCACACACACACATCACAGTCCAGACCCTTAGATATATATATATATATACACACACACCACAGTCCAGACCCTTAGACATATATATATATACAAACACACACACACCACAGTCCAGACCGTGAGACTTATATATTTCCACACACATACACCACAGTCCAGACCCTTAGATGGAAATATATATATATATATACACACACACACACCACAGTCCAGACCCTTAGACTTATATATATACACAGACACACACCACAGTCCAGACCCTGAGACTAAAATATAAACACACACACCACAGTCAAGTCCCTGCGACTTATATATTTCCACACACATACACCACAGTTCAGACCCTGAGACTTATATATTTCCACACACACACCACAGTCCAGACCGTGAGACTTATATATTTCCACACACACACATACCACAGTCCAGTCCCTGAGACTTATGTATTACCACACACACAAACCACAGTCCAGACCCTGAGACATATATTTCCAAACACACACCACAGTCCTGACGCTGAGACTTATATATTTCAACACACACACTCAACAGTCCAGACCCTGAGACTTATATATTTCCACACACAAACCACAGTCCAGATCCTGATATATATATATATATAGATATATATACACACACACCACAGTCCAGACCCTGAGACTTATATATATACATACACACACACACACCACAGTCCAGACCCTGAGACTTATATATTTCCACACACGCACACCACAGTCCTGACCCTGATACTTATATATATACACACACACACACACCACAGTCCAGACCCTGAGACTTATATATATATATACAAACACGCACACTACAGTCCAGACCAAGAGACTTATATATATGCACAGACACACACACCACAGTCCAGACCCTGAGACTTATATGTATACACACAAACACACCACAGTCCAGACCCAGAGACTTATTTATTTCCACACAAACAGCACAGTCCAGACCCTGAGACTTATATATTTCCACACAAACACGACTGTCCAGACCCTGAGACTTACATATTTCCACACACACACACACCCCACAGTCCAGACCCTGAGACTTATATATTTCCACTCACACACACACCCCACAGTCCAGACCAAGAGACTTATATATATATATATATACACACACAGACCACAGTCCAGACCCAGTGACTTATATATTTCCACACACATACACCACACTCCAGACCCTGAGACTTATATATTTCCACACACATACACCACAGTCCAGACCCTTAGATATATATACATATATATATACACACACACACAGCACAGTCCAGACCCTTAGACTTATATATATACACACACACACACCACAGTCCAGACCCTGAGACTAAAATATAAACACACACACCACAGTCAAGTCCCTGCGACTTATATATTTCCACGCACATACACCACAGTCCAGACCCTGAGACTTATATATTTCCACACACACACCACAGTCCAGACCGTGAGACTTATATATTTCCACACACACACACACCACAGTCCAGTCCCTGAGACTTATGTATTACCACACACACAAACCACAGTCCCGACCCTGGGACATATATTTCCAAACACACACCACAGTCCTGACCCTGAGACTTATATATTTCCACACACACACACCACAGTCCAGACACTGAGACTTATATATTTCAACACACACACTCAACAGTCCAGACCCTGAGACTTATATATTTCCACACACAAACCACAGTCCAGACCCTGATATATATATATATATATATATATATATATATATATATATATATATATATACACACACCACAGTCCAGACCCTGAGACTTATATGTATACACACAAACACACCACAGTCCAGGCCCTGAGACTTATATATTTCCACACACACACACCACAGTCCAGGCCCAGAGATTTATATATTTCCACACAAACAGCACAGTCCAGACCCTGAGACTTATATATTTCCACACAAACACCACTGTCCAGACCCTGAGACTTATATATTTCCACACACACACACACCCCACAGTCCAGACCCTGAGACTTATATATTTCCACACACACACACACACCCCACAGTCCAGACCAAGAGACTTATATATATATATACACACACACAGACCACAGTCCAGACCCAGTGACTTATATATTTCCACACAAACACCACAGTCCAGACCCTGAGACTTATATATATATACACACACTCACACACCATAGTCCAGAGCCTGAGGCTAAAATATATACACACACACCACAGTCAAGTCCCTGTGACTTATATATTTCCACACTCATACACCACAGTCCAGACCCTGAGACTTATATATTTCCACACACACACCACAGGCCAGACCCTGAGACTTATATATTTCCACACACACACACACCACAGTCCAGACCCTGAGACTTATATATTACCACACACACAAACCACAGTCCAGACCCTGAGACATATATTTCCAAACACACACCACAGTCCAGACCCTGAGACTTATATATTTCCACACACACACACCACAGTCCAGACACTGAGACTTATATATTTCAACACACACACACCACAGTCCAGACCCTGAGACTTATATATTTCCACACACAAACCACAGTCCAGACCCTGAGATATATATATATCTATATATATATATACACACACACACCACAGTAGAGACCCTGAGACTTATATATACACAAACACACACACACCACAGTCCAGACCCTGAGACTTATATATATATATACAAACACGCACACCACAGTCCAGACCAAGAGACATACATATATTTACACACACACCACAGTCCAGATCCTGAGACTTATATGTATACACACACACACACCACTGTCCAGGCCCTGAGACTTATATATTTCCACACACGCACACCACAGTCCAGGCCCAGATACCTTTATATTTCCACACAAACACTACAGTCCAGACCCTGAGACTTACATATTTCCACACAAACACCACAGTTCAGACCCTGAGACTTATATATTTCCACACACACACACACCCCACAGTCCATACCCTGATACTTATATATTTCCACACAAACACACCCCACAGTCCAGACCAAGAGACTTATATATTTCCACACACACACCACAGTCCAGACACTGAGAGTTCTCTTTCCACACACACACACACCACAGTCCAGACCCTGATAATTATATATATACACACACACACACACACCACAGTCCAGACCTTGAGACGTATATATTTATACACACACACACACCACAGTCCAGACCCTGAGACTTATATATTTCAACACACACACTCAACAGTCCAGACCCTGAGACTTATATATTTCCACTCACAAACCACAGTCCAGACCCTGAGATATACATATATATACACACACACCACAGTCCAGACCCTGAGACTTATGTATTTCCACACACGCACACCACAGTCCAGACCCAGATACTTATATATATATACACACACACACACACCACAGTCCAGACACTGAGACTTATGTATTTCCACACACGCACACCACAGTCCAGACCCAGATACTTATATATATACACACACACACACACACCACAGTCCAGACACTGAGACTTATATATATATATATATATACAAACACGCACACCACAGCCCAGACCAAGAGACATATATATATACACAGACACACACACCACAGTCCAGACCCTGAGACTTATATGTATACACACAAACACACCACAGTCCAGGCCCTGAGACTTATATATTTCCACACACACACACCACAGTCCAGGCCCAGAGACTTATATATTTCCACACAAACAGCACAGTCCGGACCCTGAGACTTATATATTTCCACACAAACACCACAGTCCAGACCCTGAGACTAATATATCTCCACACACACACACACCCCACAGTCCAGACACTGAGACTTAGATATTTCCACACACACACACACCCCACAGTCCAGACCAAGAGACTTATATATATATATATATATACACACACAGAGACCACAGTCCAGACCCAGTGACTTATATATTTCCACACACACACCACAGTCCAGACCCTGAGACTTATATATATATACACACACTCACACACTACAGTCCAGAGCCTGATACTTATATATATACACACACACCACAGTCCAGACCCTGAGGCTAAAATATATACACACACACCACAGTCAAGTCCCTGTCACTTATATATTTCCACACTCATACACCACAGTCCAGACCCTGAGACTTATATATTTCCACACGCACACCACATGCCAGACCCTGAGACTTATATGTTTCCACACACACACACACCACAGTCCAGACCCTGAGACTTATATATTACCACACACACAAATCAGAGTCCAGACCCTGAGACATATATTTCCAAACACACACCACAGTCCAGACCCTGAGACTTATATATTTCCACACACACACACACCCCACAGTCCAGACCCTGAGAATTATAATTATACACACAAACACCACAGTCCAGAGCCTGAGACTCAATTATACACACACACATACACCACAGTCCAGACCCTGAGACCTATATATATATACACACACACCACAGTCCAGGCCCTGAGACTTATATATATATATATATATATATATATATATATGTATATATATACACACACACCACAGTCCAGACCCTTAGATATATATATATATATATATATATACACACACAAACACCACAGACCAGACCCTTAGACTTATATATATACACACACACACCACAGTCCAGACCCTGAGAAGAATATATAGACACACACACCACAGTCAAGTCCCTGTGACTTATATACTTCCACACACTCACACCACATTCCAGGCCCTGAGACTCAATTATACACACACACACCACAGACCAGACCCTGAGACTTATATATATATATATATATATATATATATATATATATATATATTCTTTTGGGCCTCCTTATCTCGAGAGACAATGGATACGCGCCTGGAGGTGGTCAGTGGTTTGTGAAGCAGCGCCTGGACTGGCTATAAAGGCCAATTCTGGAGTGACAGGCTCTTCCACAGGTGCTGCAGAGAAATTTGTTTGTTGGGGCTGTTGCACAGTTGGCTCTCCCCTTGCGCCTCTGTATTTTTTCCTGCCAACTACTAAGTCTCTTCGACTCGCCACAATTTAGCCCTGTCTTTATGGCTGCCCGCCAGCTCTGGCGAATGCTGGCAACTGACTCCCACGACTTGTGATCAATGTCACACGATTTCATGTCGCGTTTGCAGACGTCTTTATAACGGAGACATGGACGGCCGGTGGGTCTGATACCAGTGGCGAGCTCGCTGTACAATGTGTCTTTGGGGATCCTGCCATCTTCCATGCGGCTCACATGGCCAAGCCATCTCAAGCGCCGCTGACTCAGTAGTGTGTATAAGCTGGGGGTGTTGGCCGCTTCAAGGACTTCTGTGTTGGAGATATAATCCTGCCACCTGATGCCAAGTATTCTCCGAAGGCAGCGAAGATGGAATGAATTGAGACGTCGCTCTTGGCTGGCATACGTTGTCCAGGCCTCGCTGCCGCAGAGCAAGGTACTGAGGACACAGGCCTGATACACTCGGACTTTTGTGTTCCGTGTCAGTGCGCCATTTTTCCACACTCTCTTGGCCAGTCTGGACATAGCAGTGGAAGCCTTACCCATGCGCTTGTCGATTTCTGCATCTAGAGACAGGTTACTGGTGATAGTTGAGCCTAGGTAGGTGAACTCTTGAACCACTTCCAGAGCGTGGTCGCCAATATTGATGGATGGAGCATTTCTGACATCCTGCCCCATGATGTTCGTTTTCTTGAGGCTGATGGATAGGCCAAATTCATTGCAGGCAGACGCAAACCTGTCGATGAGACTCTGCAGGCATTCTTCAGTGTGAGATGTTAAAGCAGCATCGTCAGCAAAGTGGAGTTCTCTGATGAGGACTTTCCGTACTTTGGACTTCGCTCTTAGACGGGCAAGGTTGAACAAGGTCTTTGCTCGAGTCGCTCTGAACAGGCTCCAGAAGCTGGCCGAGCGCGTCTACCCTGAGGCACAGTGTGGCTTTCGTGCAGAGAGATCGACTATTGACATGCTGTTCTCCCTTCGTCAGATACAGGAGAAATGCCGTGAACAACAGATGCCCCTCTACATTGCTTTCATTGATCTCACCAAAGCCTTTGACCTCGTCAGCAGACGTGGTCTCTTCAGACTACTAGAAAAGATCGGATGTCCACCAAAGCTACTAAGTATCATCACCTCATTCCATGACAATATGAAAGGCACAATTCAACATGGTGGCTCCTCATCAGAGCCCTTTCCTATCCTGAGTGGTGTGAAACAGGGCTGTGTGTATATATATATATATATATATATATATGCACACACACACATCACAGTCCAGACCCTTAGATATATATATATATATACACACACACCACAGTCCAGACCCTTAGACATATATATATATACAAACACACACACACCACAGTCCAGACCGTGAGACTTATATATTTCCACACACATACACCACAGTCCAGACCCTTAGATGGAAATATATATATATATATACACACACACACACCACAGTCCAGACCCTTAGACTTATATATATACACACACACACAACACAGTCCTGACCCTGAGACTAAAATATAAACACACACACCACAGTCAAGTCCCTGCGACTTATATATTTCCACACACATACACCACAGTTCAGACCCTGAGACTTATATATATACACACACACACACCACAGTCCAGACCCTTAGACTTATATATATACACACACACACACCACAGTCCAGACCCTGAGACTAAAATATAAACACACACACCACAGTCAAGTCCCTGCGACTTATATATTTCCACACACATACACCACAGTTCAGACCCTGAGACTTATATATTTCCACACACACACCACAGTCCAGACCGTGAGACTTATATATTTCCACACACACACATACCACAGTCCAGTCCCTGAGACTTATGTATTACCACACACACAAACCACAGTCCAGACCCTGAGACATATATTTCCAAACACACACCACAGTCCTGACGCTGAGACTTATATATTTCAACACACACACTCAACAGTCCAGACCCTGAGACTTATATATTTCCACACGCAAACCACAGTCCAGATCCTGATATATATATATATATAGATATATATACACACACACCACAGTCCAGACCCTGAGACTTATATATATACATACACACACACACACCACAGTCCAGACCCTGAGACTTATATATTTCCACACACGCACACCACAGTCCTGACCCTGATACTTATATATATACACACACACACACACCACAGTCCAGACCCTGAGACTTATATATATATATACAAACACGCACACTACAGTCCAGACCAAGAGACTTATATATATGCACAGACACACACACCACAGTCCAGACCCTGAGACTTATATGTATACACACAAACACACCACAGTCCAGACCCAGAGACTTATTTATTTCCACACAAACAGCACAGTCCAGACCCTGAGACTTATATATTTCCACACAAACACGACTGTCCAGACCCTGAGACTTACATATTTCCACACACACACACACCCCACAGTCCAGACCCTGAGACTTATATATTTCCACTCACACACACACCCCACAGTCCAGACCAAGAGACTTATATATATATATATATACACACACAGACCACAGTCCAGACCCAGTGACTTATATATTTCCACACACATACACCACACTCCAGACCCTGAGACTTATATATTTCCACACACATACACCACAGTCCAGACCCTTAGATATATATACATATATATATACACACACACACAGCACAGTCCAGACCCTTAGACTTATATATATACACACACACACACCACAGTCCAGACCCTGAGACTAAAATATAAACACACACACCACAGTCAAGTCCCTGCGACTTATATATTTCCACGCACATACACCACAGTCCAGACCCTGAGACTTATATATTTCCACACACACACCACAGTCCAGACCGTGAGACTTATATATTTCCACACACACACACACCACAGTCCAGTCCCTGAGACTTATGTATTACCACACACACAAACCACAGTCCCGACCCTGGGACATATATTTCCAAACACACACCACAGTCCTGACCCTGAGACTTATATATTTCCACACACACACACCACAGTCCAGACACTGAGACTTATATATTTCAACACACACACTCAACAGTCCAGACCCTGAGACTTATATATTTCCACACACAAACCACAGTCCAGACCCTGATATATATATATATATATATATATATATATATATATATATATATACACACACCACAGTCCAGACCCTGAGACTTATATGTATACACACAAACACACCACAGTCCAGGCCCTGAGACTTATATATTTCCACACACACACACCACAGTCCAGGCCCAGAGATTTATATATTTCCACACAAACAGCACAGTCCAGACCCTGAGACTTATATATTTCCACACAAACACCACTGTCCAGACCCTGAGACTTATATATTTCCACACACACACACACCCCACAGTCCAGACCCTGAGACTTATATATTTCCACACACACACACACACCCCACAGTCCAGACCAAGAGACTTATATATATATATACACACACACAGACCACAGTCCAGACCCAGTGACTTATATATTTCCACACAAACACCACAGTCCAGACCCTGAGACTTATATATATATACACACACTCACACACCATAGTCCAGAGCCTGAGGCTAAAATATATACACACACACCACAGTCAAGTCCCTGTGACTTATATATTTCCACACTCATACACCACAGTCCAGACCCTGAGACTTATATATTTCCACACACACACCACAGGCCAGACCCTGAGACTTATATATTTCCACACACACACACACCACAGTCCAGACCCTGAGACTTATATATTACCACACACACAAACCACAGTCCAGACCCTGAGACATATATTTCCAAACACACACCACAGTCCAGACCCTGAGACTTATATATTTCCACACACACACACCACAGTCCAGACACTGAGACTTATATATTTCAACACACACACACCACAGTCCAGACCCTGAGACTTATATATTTCCACACACAAACCACAGTCCAGACCCTGAGATATATATATATCTATATATATATATACACACACACACCACAGTAGAGACCCTGAGACTTATATATACACAAACACACACACACCACAGTCCAGACCCTGAGACTTATATATATATATACAAACACGCACACCACAGTCCAGACCAAGAGACATACATATATTTACACACACACCACAGTCCAGATCCTGAGACTTATATGTATACACACACACACACCACTGTCCAGGCCCTGAGACTTATATATTTCCACACACGCACACCACAGTCCAGGCCCAGATACCTTTATATTTCCACACAAACACTACAGTCCAGACCCTGAGACTTACATATTTCCACACAAACACCACAGTTCAGACCCTGAGACTTATATATTTCCACACACACACACACCCCACAGTCCATACCCTGATACTTATATATTTCCACACAAACACACCCCACAGTCCAGACCAAGAGACTTATATATTTCCACACACACACCACAGTCCAGACACTGAGAGTTCTCTTTCCACACACACACACACCACAGTCCAGACCCTGATAATTATATATATACACACACACACACACACCACAGTCCAGACCTTGAGACGTATATATTTATACACACACACACACCACAGTCCAGACCCTGAGACTTATATATTTCAACACACACACTCAACAGTCCAGACCCTGAGACTTATATATTTCCACTCACAAACCACAGTCCAGACCCTGAGATATACATATATATACACACACACCACAGTCCAGACCCTGAGACTTATGTATTTCCACACACGCACACCACAGTCCAGACCCAGATACTTATATATATACACACACACACACACACACCACAGTCCAGACACTGAGACTTATGTATTTCCACACACGCACACCACAGTCCAGACCCAGATACTTATATATATACACACACACACACACACCACAGTCCAGACACTGAGACTTATATATATATATATATATATACAAACACGCACACCACAGCCCAGACCAAGAGACATATATATATACACAGACACACACACCACAGTCCAGACCCTGAGACTTATATGTATACACACAAACACACCACAGTCCAGGCCCTGAGACTTATATATTTCCACACACACACACCACAGTCCAGGCCCAGAGACTTATATATTTCCACACAAACAGCACAGTCCGGACCCTGAGACTTATATATTTCCACACAAACACCACAGTCCAGACCCTGAGACTAATATATCTCCACACACACACACACCCCACAGTCCAGACACTGAGACTTAGATATTTCCACACACACACACACCCCACAGTCCAGACCAAGAGACTTATATATATATATATATATACACACACAGAGACCACAGTCCAGACCCAGTGACTTATATATTTCCACACACACACCACAGTCCAGACCCTGAGACTTATATATATATACACACACTCACACACTACAGTCCAGAGCCTGATACTTATATATATACACACACACCACAGTCCAGACCCTGAGGCTAAAATATATACACACACACCACAGTCAAGTCCCTGTCACTTATATATTTCCACACTCATACACCACAGTCCAGACCCTGAGACTTATATATTTCCACACGCACACCACATGCCAGACCCTGAGACTTATATGTTTCCACACACACACACACCACAGTCCAGACCCTGAGACTTATATATTACCACACACACAAATCACAGTCCAGACCCTGAGACATATATTTCCAAACACACACCACAGTCCAGACCCTGAGACTTATATATTTCCACACACACACACACCACAGTCCAGACACTGAGACTTATATATTTCAACACACGCACACCACAGTCCAGACCCTGAGACTTATATATTTCCACACACAACCCACAGTCCAGACCCTGATATATATATATATATATATATATATATATATATATATATATATACACACACGCACACCACAGTAGAGACCCTGAGACTTATATATATACAAACACACACACACCACAGTCCAGACCCTGAGACTTATATATATATATATATAAACAGGCACACCACTGTCCAGACCAAGAGACTTATATATATATATACACACACACCACAGTCCAGATCCTGAGACTTATATGTATACACACACACACACCGCTGTCCAGGCCCTGAGACTTATATATTTCCACACACACACACCACAGTCCAGGCCCAGAGACTTATATATTTCCACACAAACACTACAGTCCAGACCATGAGACTTATATATTGCCACACAAACACCACAGTCCAGACCCTGAGACTTATATATTTCCACACACACACACACCCCACAGTCCATACCCTGAGACTTATATATTTCCACACACACACACACCCCACAGTCTAGACCAAGAGACTTATATACATAGACAAACACACACGCCACAGTCCAGACCCAGTGACTTATATATTTCCACACACACACCACAGTCCAGACACTGAGACTTATATCTTTCCACACACACACACACTACCGTCCAGACCCTGATACTTATATATATATACACACGCACACCACATTCCAGAACAAGAGACTTATATATATATACACACACACCACAGTCCAGACCCAGTGACGTATATATTTCCACACACACACCACAGTCCAGGCCCTGAGACTTATATATTTCCACAGAAACACCACAGACCAGACCCTGAGACTTTTATATTTCCACACACACACACCGCAGTGCAGACCGTGAGACTTATATATTTCCACACACATACACCACAGTCCAGACCCTGAGATATATATATATATATATATATATATACACACACACCACAGTCCAGACCCTTAGATTTATATATATACACGCACACACACCACTGTCAAGACCCTGAGACTAAAATATATACACACACACGAAAGTCAAGTCCCTGTGACTTATATATTTCCACACACATAGACCACAGTCCAGACCCTGAGACTTATATATTTCCACACACACACCACAGGCCTGACCCTGAGACTTATATATTTCCACACACACACACACACCGCAGTCCAGACCCTGAGACTTATATATCACCACACACACAAACCACAGTCCAGACCCTGAGACATATATTACCATACACAATCCACAGTCCAGACCCTGAGACTTATATATTTCCACACACACACACCACAGTCCAGACACTGATATATATATATATATATACACACACACACAGCACAGTCCAGACCCTGAGACTTATATATATATATATATATATACACACACACCACAGTCCAGACCCTGAGACTTATATATTTCCACACACGCACACCACAGTCCAGACCCTGATACTTATATATATATATACACACACACACCACAGTCCAGACCCTGAGACTTACATATGTATATACAAACACGCACACCACAGTCCAGACCAAGAGAATTATATATATACACACACGCTCACACCACAGTCCAGACCCTGAGATATATATATATATACACACACACACACCACAGTCCAGACCCTGAGACTTATATATATATATATACACACACACACCACAGTCCAGACCCTGAGACTTATATATTTCCACACACGCACACCGCAGTCCAGACCCTGATGCTTATATATATACACACACACACACCACAGTCCAGACCCTGAGACTTATATATATATATACAAACACGCACACCACAGTCCAGACCAAGAGACTTATATATATACACACACACACACACCACAGTCCATTCCATGAGACTTATATATATATACACACACACCACAGTCCAGACCCTGAGACTGATAAGTATACACACACACACACCACAGTCCAGACCCTGAGACTTATATATCTACACACACACACACCACATTCCAGAACAAGAGACTTATATATATATACACACACACACCACAGTCCAGTCCCAGTGACGTATATATTTCCACACACACACCACAGTCCAGACCGCGAGACTTATATATTTCCACACAGATACACCACAGTCCATACCCTGAGAAATATATATATAAATATATGGACACACACACAAACCACAGACCAGACCCTGAGACATATATTTCCAAACACACACCACAGTCCAGACCCTGAGACTTTTATATTTCCACACACACACACCGCAGTCCAGACCGTGAGACTTATATATTTCCACACACACACACACACCACAGTCCAGACCCTGATACTTATATATATACACACACACACACACCACAGTCCAGACCCTAAGACTTATATATATATACACACACACACACCACAGTCCAGTCCCAGTGACGTATATATTTGCACACACACACCACAGTCCAGACCCTGAGACCTATATATTTCCACACACATACACCACAGTCCAGACCCTTAGATATATGTATATATATATATATATATATACAGACACACACACCACAGTCCAGACCCTTAGACTTATATATATACACACACACACACCACAGTCCAGACCCTGAGATTAAAATATATACACACACACCACAGTCAAGTCCCTGTGACGTATATATTTCCACACACATACACCACAGTCCAGACCCTGTAACTTATATATTTCCACACACACACCACAGGCCAGACCCTGAGACTTATATATTTCCACACACACAAACACCACAGTCCAGACCATGAGACTTATATATTGCCACACACACAAACCACAGTCCAGACCCTGAGACATATATTTCCAAACACACTCCACAGTCCAGCCACTGAGACTTATATATTTCAACACACACACACACCCCACAGTCCATACCCTGAGACTTATATAATTCCACACACACACACACCCCACAGTCTAGACCAAGAGACTTATATACATAGACAAACACACACGCCACAGTCCAGACCCAGTGACTTATATATTTCCACACACACACCACAGTCCAGACACTGAGACTTATATCTTTCCACACACACACACACTACAGTCCAGACCCTGATACTTATATATATATACACACACACACCACATTCCAGAACAAGAGACTTATATATATATACACACACACCACAGTCCAGACCCAGTGACGTATATATTTCCACACACACACCACAGTCCAGGCACTGAGACTTATATATTTCCACAGAAACACCACAGTCCAGACCCTGAGACTTTTATATTTCCACACACATACACCACAGTCCAGACCCTGAGATATATATATATATATATATATATACACACACACACCAAAGTCCAGACCCTTAGATTTATATATATACACGCACACACACCACTGTCCAGACCCTGAGACTAAAATATATACACACACACGAAAGTCAAGTCCCTGTGACTTATATATTTCTACACACATAGACCACAGTCCAGACCCTGAGACTTATATATTTCCACACACACACCACAGGCCAGACCCTGAGACTTATATATTTCCACACACACACACACACCGCAGTCCAGACCCTGAGACTTATATATCACCACACACACACACACCACAGTCCAGACACTGAGATATATATATATACACACACACACAGCACAGTCCAGACCCTGAGACTTATATATATATATATATACACACACACCACAGTCCAGACCCTGAGACTTATATATTTCCACACACGCACACCACAGTCCAGACCCTGATACTTATATATATATACACACACACACCACAGTCCAGACCCTGAGACTTACATATGTATATACAAACACGCACACCACAGTCCAGACCAAGAGAATTATATATATACACACACGCACACACCACAGTCCAGACCCTGAGATATATATATATATACACACACACACACCACAGTCCAGACCCTGAGACTTATATATATATATATACACACACACACCACAGTCCAGACCCTGAGACTTATATATTTCCACACACGCACACCGCAGTCCAGACCCTGATGCTTATATATATACACACACACACACCACAGTCCAGACCCTGAGACTTATATATATATACAAACACGCACACCACAGTCCAGACCAAGAGACTTATATATATACACACACACACACACCACAGTCCAGACCATGAGACTTATATATATATACACACACACCACAGTCCAGACCCTGAGACTGATATGTATACACACACACACACCACAGTCCAGACCCTGAGACTTATATATCTACACACACACACACCACATTCCAGAACAAGAGACTTATATATATATATACACACACACACCACAGTCCAGTCCCAGTGACGTATATATTTCCACACACACACCACAGTCCAGACCGCGAGACTTATATATTTCCACACAGATACACCACAGTCCATACCCTGAGAAATATATATATAAATATATGGACACACACACAAACCACAGACCAGACCCTGTGACATATATTTCCAAACACACACCACAGTCCAGACCCTGAGACTTTTATATTTCCACACACACACACCGCAGACCTGACCGTGAGACTTATATATTTCCACACACACACACACACACCACAGTCCAGACCCTGATACTTATATATATACACACACACACACACACCACAGTCCAGACCCTAAGACTTATATATATATACACACACACACACCACAGTCCAGTCCCAGTGACGTATATATTTGCACACACACACCACAGTCCAGACCCTGAGACCTATATATTTCCACACACATACACCACAGTCCAGACCCTTAGATATATGTATATATATATATATATATATATATATATACAGACACACACACCACAGTCCAGACCCTTAGACTTATATATATACACACACACACACCACAGTCCAGACCCTGAGATTAAAATATATACACACACACCACAGTCAAGTCCCTGTGACGTATATATTTCCCCACACATACACCACAGTCCAGACCCTGTAACTTATATATTTCCACACACACACCACAGGCCAGACCCTGAGACTTATATATTTCCACACACACAAACACCACAGTCCAGACCATGAGACTTATATATTGCCACACACACAAACCACAGTCCAGACCCTGAGACATATATTTCCAAACACACTCCACAGTCCAGCCACTGAGACATATATATTTCAACACACACACACCACAGTCCAGACCCTGAGACTTATATATTTCCACACACAAACCACAGTCCAGACCCTGAGATATATATATATATACACACACACACACCACAGTCCAGACACTGAGACTTATATATATATATACACACACACACACCACAGTCCAGACCCTGAGACTTATATATTTCCACACACACACACCACAGTCCAGACCCTGAGACTTATATATATATATATATACACACACACCACAGTCCAGACCCTGAGACTTATATATATACACATACACACCACAGTCCAGACCCTGAGACTTATATATTTCCACACGCACACCACAGTCCAGACCAAGAGACTTATATATATACACACACACACCACAGTCCAGATCCTGAGACTTATATATATATATATATATATATATATATATATACACACACACACCACAGTCCAGACCCTGAGACTTATATATATACACACACACACCACAGTCCAGACCCTGAGACTTATATATTTCGCACACACTCCACAGTCCAGGCCCTGAGCCTTAAATATTTCCAGACACACAACACAGTCCAGACCGTGAGACCTATATATATGCACACACACACCACAGTCCGGACCCTGAGACTTATATATTTCCACACACACACACCACAGTCCAGACCCTGAGACTTATATATTTCCACACACACACACCACAGTCCAGACCCTGAGACTTATATATTTCCACACACACACCCCACAGTCCAGACCCTGAGACTTATATATTTCCACACACACACACACCCCACAGCCCAGAGCAAGAGACTTATATATATATATGCACACACACACACCACAGTCCAGACCCAGTGACTTATATATTTCCACATACACACCACAGTCCAGACACTGAGACTTATATATTTCCACACACACACACACCACAGTCCAGACCCTGATAATTATATATATAGACACACACACACACCTCAGTCCAGACCCTGAGACTTATTTATATACACACACACCACAGTCCAGACCTTTGAATTCGATATATATTCCCACACACACACCACAGTCCAGACCCTGAGACTTATATATTTCCACACACACACACACCACAGTCCAGACCCTGATACTTATATATACACACACACACACACCACAGTCCAGACCCTGAGACTTATATATATAAACACACACACACCACAGTCCAGACCAAGAGACTTATATATATATACACACACGCACACCACAGTCCAGACCCAGTGACTTATATATTTCCACACGCACACCACAGTCCAGGACCTGAGACTTAGATATTTCCACAGAAACAGCACAGTCCAGACCCTGAGATTTATATATTTCCACACACACACACCCCACAGTCCAGACCCTGAGACTTACATATTTCCACACACACACACCACAGTCCAGACCCTGAGACTCAATTATACACACACACACCACAGTCCAGAACCAGAGACTGGTATATATACACACACACACACCACAGTCCAGGCATTGAGACTTATATATTTCCACACACACACACACCCCACAGACCAGACCCTGAGACTTATATACTTCCACACACACACGCCACAGTCCAGTCCCTGAGACTCATTTATACACACACACACAAATCAGTTCTGACCCTGAGACCTATATATACATACACACACACACACCACAGTCCAGGCCCTGAGACTTATATATATATATATACACACAGACACCACAGTTCAGACCCTTAGACTTAAATATATACACACACACACATCACAGGCAAGTCCCTGTGACATATATTTCCACACAGATGCACCACAGTCCAGACCCTGAGAAATATATAAATAAATATATAGACACACACACAAACCACATTCCAGACCCTGAGACATATATTTCCGAACACACACCACAGTCCAGACCCTGAGACTTATATATTTCCACAAACATACACCACAGTCCAGACCCTGAGACTTATATATTTCCACACACACACCACAGGCCAGACACTGAGACTTATATATTTCCACACACGCACACACCACAATCCAGACCCTGCGACTTATATATTACCACACACACAAACCACAGTCCAGACCCTGAGACATATACTTCCAAACACACACCACAGTCCAGACCCTGAGACTTATATAATTCCACACACACACACCACAGTCCAGACCCTGAGACTTATATATTTCCACACACACACGCACCACATTACAGACCCTGAGACATATATATTTCCACACACAAAACACAGTCCAGACCCTGAGATATATATATATACACACACACACACCACAGTCCAGACCAAGAGACTTATATATATACACACACACACCACAGTCCAGACCCTGAGAATTATATATATATATATACACACACACACCACAGTCCAGACCCTGAGACTTATATATATACACATACACACGACAGTCCAGACCCTGAGACTTCTATATTTCCACACACACTCCACAGTCCAGGCCCTGAGACTTATATATTTTCACACGCACACCTCAGTACAGACCAAGAGACTTATATATATACACACACACACACCACAGTCCAGACCCTGAGACTTATATATATATATATATATATATATATATACACACACACCACAGTCCAGACCCTGAGACTTATATATATACGCACACACACCACAGTCCAGACCCTGGGACTTTTTTTTTTCGCACACACTCCACAGTCCAGGCCCTGAGACTTAAATATTTCCACACACACACCACAGTCCAGACCGTGAGACCTATATATATGCACACACACACCACAGTCCAGACCCTTAGACTTATATATTTCCACACACACACACCACAGTCCAGACCCTGAGACTTATATATTTCCACACAGACACACCACAGTCCAGACCCTGAGAACTATATATATATATACACACACACACCACAGTCCAGACCCAGAGACTTATAAATATATACACACACACGACAGTCCAGACCCTTAGACTTATATAGATATATATAGACTCGCACACACCACAGTCCAGACCTGATACTTATATATATATACTCACACACACAACAGTCCAGACCCTGAGACTTACATATATACACACACACACCACAGTCCAAGCCCTGAGACTTATATATTTCCACACACACAAACCACAGTCCAGGCCCTGAGACTTATATATTTCCACACAAACACCACATTCCCGACCGTGAGACTTATATATATACGCACACACACCACAGTCCAGACCCTGAGACTTATATATTTCCACACACACACCACAGTCCAGGCCCTGAGACTTATATATTTCCACACACACACACCACAGTCCAGGCCCTGAGACTTATATATTTCCACACAAACACCACAGTCCAGACCGTGAGACTTATATATATACACACACACACCACAGTCCAGACCCTGAGACTTATATATTTCCATACGCACACACCACAGTCCAGACCCTGAGACCTATATATATATATCTACACACACACACCACAGTCCAGACCGTGAGACTTATATGTATATACACACACACCACAGTCCAGACCCTTGGACTTATATATATATACACACACACACACCACAGTCCAGACCCTGAGACTTATATATTTCCACACACACACACAAGAGACCAGGCCCTGAGACTTATCTATTTCCACACAAACACCACAGTGCAGACCCTGAGACTTATATATTTCCACACACACTCACACCGCACAGTCCAGACCCTGAGACGTATATATATATATGTATATACACACACAGACACCACAGTCCAGAACCTGAGACTTATATATTACCACACACGCACCACAGTCCAGACCCTGAGACCTATATATTTATATACATACACACACCACAGTCCAGGCCCTGAGACATATATATATATACAAACACACACCACAGTCCAAACCCTGAGATATATATATATACACACACCCACCACAGTCCAGACCCTGAGACATAGATTTCCACACTCACACACCACAGTCCTGACCCTGAGACCTATATATTTATATACACACACACACCACAGTCCAGGCCCTGAGACATATATATGTACAGACACACACCACAGGCCAGACCCTTAGACTTATATATATACACACACACACAACACAGTCCAGACCCTGAGACATATATATTTCCACACACGCACACCACAGTCCAGACCCTGAGACTTATATATTTATATACACACACACCACAGTCCAGACCCTGAGACTTATATATTTATATACACACACACCACAGTCCAGACCCTGAGACGTATATATATATCCAAACACACACACCACAGTCCAGACCAAGAGACTTATATATATATGCACACACACACACCACAGTTCAGAACCTGAGACTTCTATATTTCCACACACACACCACAGTCCAGGCCCTGAGACTTATATATTTCCACAGAAACACCACAGTCCAGACCCTGAGACTTATATATTTCCACACACACACACACACCACAGTCCAGACCCTGAGACTTATATATTTCCACACACACACACCACAGTCCAGACCCTGAGACTCAATTATACACACACGCACCACAGTCCAGACCCAGAGACTTACATATATACACACACACACACCACAGTCCAGACCCTTAGACTTATATATACACACACACACACACCACATTCCAGGCCCTGAGACTTTTATATTTCCACACACACACACCGCAGTCCAGACACTGAGACTTATATATTTCAACACACACACACCACAGTCCAGACCCTGAGACTTATATATTTCCACACACAAACCACAGTCCAGGCCCTGAGATATATATATATATACACACACACACAGCACAGTCCAGACCCTGAGACTTATGTATATATATATATGCACTCACACACACCACACTCCAGACCCTGAGACATATATATATCCACACACGCACACCACAGTCCAGACCTGATACTTTTATATATATACACACACAAACAACAGTTCAGACCCTGAGACTTACATATATACACACACACACCACAGTCCAAGCCCTGAGACTTATATATTTCCACACACACAAACCACAGTCCAGGCCCTGAGACTTATATATTTCCACACAAACACCACATTCCAGACCGTGAGACTTATATATATACACACACACACCACAGTCCAGACCCTGAGATTTATATATTTCCACACAGACACCACAGTCCAGGCCCTGAGACTTATATATTTCCACACACACACACCACAGTCCAGGCCCTGAGAATTATATATTTCCACACAAACACCACAGTCCAGACCGTGAGACTTATATATTTACATGCACACACACCACTGTCCAGACCCTGAGGCCTATATATATATATATACACACACACACACCACAGTCCAGACCGTGAGACTTATATGTATATACACACACACCACAGTCCAGACCCTTAGACTTATATATATATACACACTCGCACACCACAGTCCAGAACCTGAGACTTATATATATATATATACACACACACACACCACAGTCCAGAGCAAGAGAATTATATATATACACACACACACCACAGTCCAGACCCAGAGACTTATATATAAACACACACACACACCACAGTCCAGACCCTGAGACATATATGTATACACACACACACACACACACACCACAGTCCAGACCCTGAGACTTATATATTTCCACACACACACCACAGTCCAGGCCCTGAGACTTATATATTTGCACACACACACACACCCCACAGTCCCGACCCTGAGACTTATATATATATATACACAAACAGACACCACAGTCCAGACCCTGTGACTTATATATTTCCACACACAAACCACAGTCCAGACCCTGAGACCTATATATTTATATACACACATACAGCACAGTCCAGGCCCTGAGACATATATATATATATATATATACACGCACACCACAGTCCAGACCCTGAGATATATATATATAAATATATATATACACATACACACAAACACACCACAATCCAGACCCTGAGACTCATATATATATACACACACACACACACACACCACAGTCCAGACCCTGAGACTTATATATATACACACACACACCACAGTCCAGACCCTGAGACTTGTATATTTCCACACACACACACCACAGTCCAGACCGTGAGACTTATGTATTTCCACACACACACACCACAGTCCAGGCCCTGAGTCTTATATATTTCCACACACACACACCACAGTCCAGACCGTGAGACTTATATATATATATATATACACACACGCACCACAGTCCAGACCCTGAGACTTGTATATATATCTACACACACAGACACCACAATCCAGACCCTGAGACTTATATATTGCCACACACACACCACAGTCCAGACACTGAGACCTATATATTTATATACACACACAGACCACACTCCAGGCACTGAGACATATATATATATACACACACACCACAGTCCAGACCCTTAGACTTATATATACACACACACACACCACAGTCCAGACCCTGAGACTTATATATTTCCACACACACACACCACAATCCAGACCCTGAGAGTTATATATTTCCACACACACACACCACAGTCCAGACCCTGAGACTTATATATATACACACACACACCACAGTCCAGACCAAGAGACTTATATATATACACACACACACACACACCAGTCCAGACCCAGTGACTTATATATATATATACACACACACCACAGTACAGACCCTGTGACTTATATATATACACACACACACCACAGTCCAGACCCTGAGACTTATAATTTTCCACACACATACACCACAGTCCAGACCCTGAGAATTATATATTTCCACACACACACACACCACAGTCCAGACCCTGAGACATATATATTACCACACACACAAACCACTGTCCAGACCCTGAGACTAAAATATATACACACACACCACAGTCAAGTCTCTGTGACTCATATATTTCCACACACACACATCACATTCCAGGCCCTGAGACTTTTATATTTCCACACACACACACCGCAGTCCAGGCCGTGAGACTTATTTATTTCCACACACACACACCACAGTCCAGACGCTGAGACATATATTTCCAAACAAACACTACAGTCCAGACACTGAGACTTATATATTTCCACACACATACACCACAGTCCACACCCTGTGACTCTATTATGCACACACACACACCACAGTCCATACTTTGAGACTTATATATTTCCACACATGCACACACCACAGTCCAGACCCAGAGATATATATATATATGTATATATATATATATATATATACACACACACACACACCACAGTACAGATCCTGAGACTAATATATTTCCACACACACCACATTCCAGGCCCTGAGACTTATATATTTCCACACACAAACCACAGTCCAGGCCCTGAGACTTATATATTTCCACACACAAACCACAGTCCAGTCCCTGAGAATTTTATATTTCCACACACATAAACCACAGTACAGATGCTGAGACTTATATATTTGCACACTCACATACACCACAGTCCAAACCCTGAGACTTATATATTTCCACACACACACACCTCATTCCAAACCCTGAGACTCATATTTCCACACACACACACCACAGTCCAGACCCTGAGACTTACGTATTTCCACACACACACACCACAGTCCAGACACTGAGACTTATATATATACACACACACACCACAGTCCAGACCCTGAGAATAATATCTATAAACACACACACACGACAGTCCAGACCCTGAGATTTCTATATTTCCACACACACACCACATTCCAGACCCTGAGACTTATATATTTCCACACACAAACCACAGTCCAGACCCTGAGACTTTTAAATTTCCACACACACACACACCACAGTCCAGACCCTGAGACTCATATATTTCCACACACACACACCGCAGTCCAGACCCTGAGACTCATATTTCCACACACACACACACCACAGTCCAGACCGTGAGTCTTATATATTTCCACACACACAAACCACTGTCCAGACCGTGAGACCTATATATTTCCACACACACACACCACAGTCCAGGCCCTGCGACTTCTATATTTCCACACACACATACCACATTCCAGGCCCAGAGACTTTTATATTTCCACACACACACACCGCAGTCCAGACGGTGAGACTTATATATTTCCACACACATACACCACAGTCCAGACACTGAGAATTATATATATATAAAAATAAAGACACACACACAAACCACAGTCCAGACCCTGAGATATATATATGTATATATAAATATATAGTCATACTCACAAACCACAGTCCAGACCCTGAGACATATATTTCCAAACACACAACACAGTCCAGACCCTGAGACCTTTATATTTCCACACACATACAACACAGTCCAGACCCTGAGAATTATATATATATAAATATATAGACACACACACTCAAACCACAGTCCAGACCCTGAGATATATATATATATATAAATATATAGACACACACACAAACCACAGTCCAGAACCTGAGACATATATTTCCAAACACACACCACAGTCCAGACCCTGAGACTTATATATTTCCACACACACACACCACAGTCCAGACCCTGAGACTTATATATTTCCACACACAAACCGCAGTCCAGACCCTGAGACATATATTTCCAAACACACACCACAGTCCAGACCCTGAGACTTATATATTTCCACACACACACACCACAGTCCTGACCCTGAGACTTATATGTTTCAACACACACACACCACAGTCCAGATCCTGAGACTTATATATTTCCACACACAAACCACAGTCCCGACAGTGAGATAGATATATATATATACACACGCACACCACAGTCCAGACCCTGAGACATATATATATACACACACACCACAGTCCAGACCCTGAGACTTATATATATACACACACACACACCACAGTCCAGACCAAGAGACTTATATACATATACACACACACACCACAGTCCAGACCCTGAGACTTATATATATATACACACACACCACAGTCCAGACCCTGAGACATACATATATATATATATATATATATATATGCGCACACTCACCACAGTCCAGACCCTGAGACTTATATATTTCCACACAAACTCCACAGTCCAGGCCCCGAGACTTATATATTTCCACACACACACACCACAGTCCAGACCCTGAGACTTATATATTTCCACACAGATACACCACAGTCCAGACCGTGAGACTTATATATTTCCACACACACACACCACAGTCCAGACCCTCAGACCTATATATATATATATATATATATACACACATACACACACACACACCACAGTCCAGGCCCTGAAACTTATATAAATATATATACACACACACACACACCTTGGTCCAGACCCTGAGACTTATATATTTCCACACACACATACACCACAGTCCAGACCCTGATAGTTATATATATATATATACACACATACACCACAGTCCAGAACCTTAGACTTATATATATATACACACACACCACAGTCCAGACCCTGAGACCTATATATATGCACACACACACCACAGTCCAGACCGTGAGACTTATATAATTCCACACACACACACCACAGACCAGACCCTCAGACTTATATATTTCCACACAGACACACCGCAGTCCAGACCCTGAGACCTATATCTATCTAAATACACACACACACACACACACACACACACACACACACACACACACACACACACACACACACACACACACACACACACACACACACACACACACCACAGTCCAGGCCCTGAGACTTATATATATATATATATATATAAACACACACCACAATCCAGACCCTTAGACTTATATATATACAGACACACACACCACAGTCCAGACCCTGAGACGTATATATATATATATATATACACACACACACCACAGTCCAGACCCTTAGACTTATATATATACACACACACACACCACAGTCCAGACCCTGAGACTAAAATATATACACACACACCACAGTCAAGTCCATGTGACTCATATATTTCCACACACACACACCACATTCCAGGCCCTGAGACTTTTATATTTCCACACACACACACCGCAGTCCAGACCGTGAGACTTATTTATTTCCACACACACACACCACAGTCCAGACGCTGAGACATATATTTCCAAACAAACACCACAGTCCAGACACTAAGACTTATATATTTCCACACACATACACCACAGTCCTGACCCTGAGACATATATATTACCACACACACAAACCACAGTCCAGACCCTGAGACATATATTTCCAAACACACACCACAGTCCGGACCCTGAGACCTATAAATATATACACACACACACCACAGTCCTGGCCTTGAGACGTATATATATATATATATATATACACACACACACCACAGTCCAGACCCTTAGACTTATATATATACACACACACACACCACAGTCCAGACCCTGAGACTAAAATATATACACACACACCACGGTCAAGTCCCTGTGACTCATATATTTCCACACACACACACCACATTCCAGGCCCTGAGACTTTTATATTTCCACACACACACACCGCAGTCCAGACCGTGAGACTTATTTATTTCCACACACACACACCACAGTCCAGACGCTGAGACATATATTTCCAAACAAACACCACAGTCCAGACACTGAGACTTATATATTTCCACACACATACACCACAGTCCAGACCCTGTGACTCAATTATGCACACACACACACCACAGTCCAGACCAAGAGACTTATATATATACACACACACACACACCACAGTCCAGACCCTGAGACTTATATATATATACACACGCACCACAGTCCAGACCCTGAGACATACATATATATATATATACACACACTCACCACAGTCCAGACCCAGAGACTTATATATTTCCACACAAACTCCACAGTCCAGGCCCCGAGACTTATATATTTCCACACACACACACCACAGCCCAGACCCTGAGACTTATATATTTCCACACACACACACCACAGTCCAGACCCTCAGACCTATATATATATATATATATATATATATATATATATATACACATACATACACACACACCACAGTCCAGGCCCTGAAACTTATATAAATAAATATACACACACACCACAACCCTGACCCTTAGACTTATATATATACACACACACACACACCACAGTCCAGACCCTGAGACTTATATATTTCCACACACACATACACCACAGTCCAGACCCTGATAGTTATATATATATATATACACACACACACCACGGTCCAGACCCTGAGACTTATATATATACACACACATACACCACAGTCCAGACCCTTAGACTTATATATATACACACACACAACATAGTCCAGACCCTGAGACCTATATATATGCACACACACACCACAGTCCAGACCGTGAGACTTATATAATTCCACACACACACACCACAGTCCAGACCCTCAGACTTATATATTTCCACACAGACACACCGCAGTCCCGACCGTGAGACTTATATATTTCCACACACACACACCACAGTCCAGACCCTGAGACCTATATCTATCTAAATACACACACACACACACACACACACACACACACACACACACACACACACACACACACACACACACACACACACACACACACACACACACACCACAGTCCAGACCCTGAGACATACATATATATATATATACACACACTCACCACAGTCCAGACCCTGAGACTTATATATTTCCACACAAACTCCACAGTCCAGGCCCCGAGACTTATATATTTCCACACATACACCACAGTCCAGACCCTGATAGTTATAAATATATATATACACACACACACCACGGTCCAGACCCTGAGACTTATATAAATACACACACATACACCACAGTCCAGACCCTTAGACTTATATATATACACACACACACCACAGTCCAGACCCTGAGACCTATATATATGCACACACACACCACAGTCCAGACCGTGAGACTTATATATTTCCACACAGACACACCGCAGTCCAGACCGTGAGACTTATATATTTCCACACACACACACCACAGTCCAGACCCTGAGACCTATATATATGCACACACACACCACAGTCCAGACCGTGAGACTTATATAATTCCACACACACACACCACAGACCAGACCCTCAGACTTATATAATTCCACACACGCACAACACAGTCCAGGCCCTGAGACTTATATATATATACACACACACACCCCAGTCCTGACCGTGAGACTTACATATTTCCACACACACTCCACAGTCCAAGCCCTGAGACTTATATATATATACACACACACACCCCAGTCCTGACCGTGAGACTTATATATTTCCACTCACAAACCACATTCCAGACCCTGAGATATGTATATATATAAATATATATATATAAATATATATATATATATACACACACACACATACCACAGTCCAGATACTGAGATAAATATATATATATATATACACACACACACCACAGTCCAGACCGTGAGACTTATATATTTCCACACACACACCACAGTCCAGACCCTGAACTTATATATTTCCACACACACGCCACAATCCAGACCCTGAGACTAATATCTATAAACACACACACACGACAGTCCAGACCCTGAGACTTCTATATTTCCACACACACACCCCAGTCCTGACCGTGAGACTTATATGTTTCCACACACACACCACAATCCAGACCCTGAACTTATATATTTCCACACACACGCCACAATCCAGACCCTGAGACTTATATATATATATATACACACACACACACACCACATTCCAAACCCTGAGACTAATATATTTCACACACACACACACCACAGTCCAGACCCTGAGACTTATATATTTCCACACAGACACACCTCATTCCGAACCCTGAGACTCATATTTCCGCACACAAACCACAGTCCAGACCCTGGGACAGATATATATATATATATACATCTATATATACACACGCACACCACAGTCCAGACCCTGAGACTTATATATATATACACACACACACCACAGTCCAGACCCTGAGACTTATATATATATACACATACACACACACCACAGTCCAAACCCTGAGACTTATATATATACACACACTCCCCACAGTCCAGACCCTGAGACTTATATATATATATACACACACACACCCCAGTCCAGACCATGAGACTTATATATTTCCACACACACTCCACAGTCCAGGCAATGAGACTTATATATTTACACACACACACCACAGTCCTGCCCGAGAGACTTATATATATACACACACACACACACCATAGTCCAGACCAAGAGACTTATATAAACACACACACACACACACCACAGTCCAGACCCTGAGACTTTTATATTTCCGCACACACACACCACATTCCAGGCCCTGAGACTTTCATATTTCCACACACACACACCGCAGTCCATACCGTGAGACTTATATATTTCCACACACACACACCACAGTCCAGACCCTGAGACATATATTTCCAAACACACACCACAGTCCAGACACCGAGTCTTATATATTTCCACACACATACACCACAGTCCAGACCCTGAGACTTATATATTTCCACACACATACCACAGTCCAGACCCTGAGACATATATTTCCAAACACACACCACAGTCCAGACCCTGAGACTTATATATGTCCACACACACACACCATAGTCCGGACCCTGAGACTCAATTATACACACACACACACCACAGTCCAGACCCTGAGATATATATATATATACACACACACACACACACACCACAGTGCAGGACCTGAGACTTATATATTTCCACACACACACACCACAGTCCAGGCCCTGAGACTTATATATTTCCACACACAAACCACAGTCCAGACCATGAGACGTATATATATATACACACACACACACCTCATTCCAAACCCTGAGACTCATATTTCCACATACAAACAATACAGTCCAGACCCTGAGACATATATTTCCAAACACACACCACAGTCCAGACCCTGAGACTAATATCTATAAACACACACACACGACAGTCCAGACCCAGAGACTTGTATATTTCCACACACACACCACATTCCAGACCCTGAGACATATATATTTCCACACACACACACACACACCACATTCCAGACACTGAGACTTATATATTTCCAAACGCACACACCTCATTCCAAACCCTGAGACTCATATTTCCACACACACACACCACTGTCCAGACCGTGAGACATATATATTTCCACAAACACACACTCCACAGTCCAGACCGTGAGACTTATATATATATACACACACACGCACACCACAGTCCAGACCCTGAGACTTATATATTTCAACACACACACACCACAGTCCAGACCCTGAGACGTATATATATATACACACACACACACCACAGTCCAGACCCAGAGACTTATATATATACACACACATACACCACAGTCCAGACCCTTAGACTTATATATATACATACACACACACCTCAATCCAGACCGTGAGTCTTATATATTTCCACACACAAACACACCACAGTCCAGACCCTGAGACTTATACATTTCCACACACACACACACCACAGTCCAGACCCTGAGACTTATATATTACCACACACACAAACCACCGTCCAGACACTGAGACATATATTTCCAAACACACACCACAGTCCAGACCCTGAGATATATATATATATATATATACACACACACACACACCACAGTGCAGGACCTGAGACTTATATATTTCCACACACACACACCACAGTCCAGGCCCTGAGACTTATATATTTCCACACACAAACCACAGTCCAGACCCTGAGACGTATATATATACACACACACACACACCTCATTCCAAACCCTGAGACTCATATTTCCACATACACACAACACAGTCCAGACCGTGAGACTTATATATTTCCACACACAAACACCACAGTCCAGACCCTGAGACTTATACATTTCCACACACACACCACAGTCCAGACCGTGAACTTATATATATACACACACACACACCACAGTCCAGACCCTGAGACTAATATCTATAAACACACACACACGACAGTCCAGACCCAGAGACTTGTATATTTCCACACACACACCACATTCCAGACCCTGAGACATATATATTTCCACACACACACACACACCACATTCCAGACACTGAGACTTAAATATTTCCAAACGCACACACCTCATTCCAAACCCTGAGACTCATATTTCCACACACACACACCACTGTCCAGACCGTGAGACATATATATTTCCACAAACACACACTCCACAGTCCAGACCGTGAGACTTATATATATATACACACACACGCACACCACAGTCCAGACACTGAGACTTATATATTTCAACACACACACACCACAGTCCAGACCCTTAGACTTATATATATACGTACACACACACCTCAATCCAGACCGTGAGTCTTATATATTTCCACACACAAACACACCACAGTCCAGACCCTGAGACTTATACATTTCCACACACACACACACCACAGTCCAGACCCTGAGACTTATATATTACCACACACACAAACCACCGTCCAGACACTGAGACATATCTTTCCAAACACACACCACAGTCCAGACCCTGAGACTTATATATTTCCACACACACACCACAGTCCAGACCCTAAGACTTATATATTTCCACACACACACCACAGTCCTGACCCTGAGACTTATATATTTCCACACACACACCACAGTCCAGATCCTGAGACTTATATATTTCCACACACACCACAGTCCAGGACCTGAGACTTATATATTTCCACACACACAAACCACAGTCCAGACCCTGAGATATATATATATATATATATATATATATATATACACACACACACCACAGTCCAGATCCTGAGACTTATATATTTCCACACACACCACAGTCCAGATCCTGAGACTTATATATTTCCACACACAAACGACAGTCCAGGTCCTGAGACTTATATATTTCCACTCACACCACAGTCCAGACCCTGAGACTTATATATTTCCACACACACACACCACAGTCCAGACCCTCAGACTTATATATTTCCACACAGACACACCGCAGTCCAGACCGTGAGACTTATATATATATACACACACACAAACCACAGTCCAGACCCTGAGACTTATATATATACACACATACACACCACAGTCCAGACACTCGGACATATATATTTCCACACACACGCACAACAGTCCAGACCCTGAGACTTATATATTTCCACACAGACACACCGCAGTCCAGACCGTGATACTTATATATATATACACACACACACACCACAGTCCAGACCCTGAGACTTATATATATACACACATACACCACAGTCCAGACCCATAGACTTAAATATATACACACACACACACCACAGTCCAGACCCTGAGACTAAAATATATACACACACACCACAGTCAAGTCCCTGTGACTTATATATTTCCACACACACACACCACATTCCAGGCCCTGAGACTTTTATATTTCCACACACACACACCACAGTCCATACCCAGAGACTTATATATTTCCACACACACACACACACCACAGTCCAGACCCAGAGACTTATATTTCCACACACACACACCACAGTCCAGACCCTGAGATATATATATATATATATATATATGTATATATACACACACACACACCACAGTCCAGTCCGAGACTTATATATTTCCCCACGCGCACCACAGTCCAGACCCTGAGACTTATATATACACACACAAACACACACCACAGTCCAGACCAAGAGACTTATATATATATATACACACACACACCACAGTCCAGACCCTGAGACTTATATATATACACACACACACACCACAGTCCAGACCAAGAGACTTATATATTTCCACACACACACACCACAGTCCAGACCCTGAGACTCATATTTCCACACACACACACCACAGTCCAGACCCTGAGACTAATATCTGTAAACACACACACACCACATTCCAGACCCTGAGACTTATATATTGCCAAACACACACACACCACAGTCCAGACCCTGAGACTTATATATTTCCAAACACACACCACAGTCCAGACCCTGAGACTTATATATGTCCACACATACACACCACAGTCCAGACCCTGATACTTATACATATATATACACACACACACACCACAGTCCAGACCCTGAGACTTAAATATATACACACACATGCACCACATTCCAGACCCTTAGACTTATATATATACACACACACACACCACAGTCCAGAGCCTGAGACTTATATATATGCACACACACACCACAGTCCAGACTGTGAGACTTATATATATACACACACACCACAGTCCAGACCCTGAGACTTATATATTTCCACACACACACACAACAGTCCAGACCCTGAGACTTATATATTTCCACACAGACACACCGCAGTCCAGACCGTGAGACTTATATATTTCCACACACACACACCACAGTCCAGACCCTGAGACCTATATCTCTCTATATCCACAAACACGCACACACACACCACAGTCGAGGCCCTGAGACTTATATATTTGCACACACACACACCACAGTCCAGACCCTGATACTTATATATATATATATATATATACACACACACCACAGTCCAGACCCTGAGACTTATATATATACACACACATACATCACAGTCCAGACACTTAGACATATATATATACACACACACACACACCACTGTCCAGTCCCTGAGACTAAAATATATTCACACACACCACAGTCAAGTCCCTGTGACTTATATATTTGCACACACACACACCGCAGTCCAGACCCTGAGACTTATATATATACACACACATACACCACAGTCCAGACACTTAGACATATATATATACACACACACACACCACAGTCCAGACCCTGGGACTAAAATATATACACACACACCACAGTCAAGTCCCTGTGACTTATATATTTGCACACACACACACCGCAGTCCAGACCGTGAGACTTATATATTTCCACACACACACACACCACAGTCCAGACCCTGAGACTTATATATTTCCACACACACACACCACAGTCCAGACCCTGATACTTATATATATATATATATACACACACACACACCACAGTCCAGACCAAGAGAGCTATATATATACAAACACACACACCAGAGTCCAGACACTGAATATTATATATATGTACACATACACACACACCACAGTCCAGACCCTGAGACTTATATATATATATATATACACACACACCCCAGTCCAGACCGTGAGACTTATATATATACACACACACACACACCACTGTCCAGACCAAGAGACTTATAAATACACACACACACACACCACAGTCCAGACCCTGAGACTTTTATATTTCCACACACACACACCACATTCCAGGCCCTGAGACTTTCATATTTCCACACACACACACCGCAGTCCAGACCGTGAGACTTATATATTTCCACACACACACACCACAGTCCAGACCCTGAGACATATATTATCAAAAACACACACCACAGTCCAGACACTGAGACTTATATATTTCCACACACATACACCACAGTCCAGACCCTGAGACTTTTATATTTCCACACACAAACCACATTCCTGACCCTGAGACATGTATTTCCAAACACACACCACAGTCCAGACCCTGAGACATATATATGTCCACACACACACACCACAGTCCGGCCCCGAGACTCAATTATACACACACACAAACCACAGTCCATACCGTGAGACTTATATATTTCCACACACACACACCACAGTCCAGACCCTGAGACTTATATATTTCCACACACACACACACCACAGTCCAGACCCTGAGACTTATATATTTCCACACACCCACACACACACACACCTCATTCCAAAGCCTGAGACTCATATCTCCACATACACACAACACAGTCCAGACAGTGAGACTTATATATTTCCACACACACACACCACAGTCCAGACCCTGAGACTTATATATATATATATACACACACACACACCACAGTCCAGACCAAGAGACTTATATATGTACACACACATACACCACAGTCCAGACACTGAGACATATATATATATACACACACACACACCACAGTCCAGACCCTGAGACTAAAATATATACACACACACCGCAGTCCAGACCGTGAGACATAAATATTTCCGCACACATACACACCACAGTCCAGACCCTGAGACATATATTTCCAAACACACACCACAGTCCATACCCTGAGACTTATATTTCCACACACACACACCACAGACCCTGAGATATATATATATATATATATATATATATATATATATATATATATATATATATCTATATATATATACACACACACCACAGTCCAGACCAAGAGACTTATATATATACACACACACACCACAGTCCAGGCCCTGAGACTTATATATATATACACAAACACACCACAGTCCAGACCAAGAGACTTATATATATATACACACACACACAATAAATTACAGACACTGAGACTTATATATATACTCACACATACACCACAGTCCAGACCCTGCGACTTATATATATATACACGCACACACCCCAGTCCTGACCGTGAGACTTATATATTTCCACACACACTCCACAGTCCATGCCCTGAGACTTGTATATTTCCACACACACACCACCGTCCAGACCCTGAGACTTATATATTTCCACACACACGCACACCACAGTCCAGGCCCTGCGGCTTCTATATTTCCACTCACAAACCACATTCCAGACCCTGAGATATATATATATATATATATATATATACACACACACCACAGTCCAGATACTGAGATAGGGCAGCACAGTGGCGCAGTGGTTGGCACCGCAGCCTCACAGCTCCAGCGACCCGGGTTCAATTCTGGGTACTGCCTGTGCGGAGTTTGCAAGTTCTCCCTGTGACTGCGTGGGTTTTCGCCGGGTGCTCCAGTTTCCTCCCACAAGCCAAAAGACTTGCAGGTTGATAGGCAAATTGGCCATTATAAATTGCCCCTAGTATAGGTAGGTGGTAGGGGAATTGAGGGAAGTTGGGGATGTGGTAGGAATATGGGATTAGTGTAGGATTAGTATGAATGGGTGGTTGATGGTCGGCACAGACTCGGTGGGCCGAAGGGCCTGTTTCAGTGCTGTATCTCTAAATAAAAAAAAAATAAATATAAATATATATATATATAACTATTTCCACACACACACCACAGTCCAGACCCTGAACTTATATATTTCCACACACTCACCACATTCCAGACCCTGAGACTAATATATTTCCACACACACACACACCACAGTCCAGACCCTGAGACTTATATATTTCCACACACACACACCTCATTCCAAACCCTGAGACTCATATTTCCGCACACAAACCACAGTCCAGACCCTGAGACAGATATATATATATATATATATATATCTATATATACACACGCACACCACAGTCCAGACCATGAGACCTATATATATACACACACACACACCAAAGTCCAGACCCAGAGACTTATATATATACACACACACACACGACAGTCCAGACCCTGAGAATTATATATATATACACATACACACACATCACAGTCCAGACCCTGAGACTTATATATATACACACACTCACCACAGTCCAGACCGTGAGACTTATATATTTCCACACACACACACACCACAGTCCAGACCCCGAGACTTATATATTTACACACACACACCCCAGTCCAGACCGTGAGACTTATATATTTCCACACAAACTCCACAGTCCAGGCCCTGAGACTTATATATTTCCACACACACACACCACAGTCCAGACCCTGAGACTTATATATTTCCACACAGACACACCACAGTCCTGACCGTGAGACTTATATATTTCCACACACACACACCACAGTCCAGACCCTGAGACCTATATATATATATATATACACAAACACACACACACACCACAGTGCAGGCCCTGCGACTTATATATATATATACACACACACCACAATCCTGACCCTTAGACTGATATATATACACACACACACCACAGTCCAAACCCTGAGACCTATATATATACACACACACACCACAGTCCAGACACTGAGACTTATATATATACACACACACACACCACAGTCCAGACCAAGAGACTTATATATGTACTCACACACACACACCACTGTCCAGACCCTGAGACTTATATATACACACACACACACCACAGTCCAGACCCTGAGACTTATATATATACACACACACACACACCACAGTCCAGACCAAGAGACTTATATATATACACACACACACACACCACTGTCCAGACCCTGAGACTTATTTATATATACA
>NW_027141013.1:705000-714063 GCF_036365525.1 Heterodontus francisci
ATATATTTCTACTCACACACACCACAGTCCAGACCCTGAGACTTATATATTTCCACACACATAAACCACAGTACAGAGCCTGAGAATTATATATATACACACAGACACACCACAGTCCAGACCCTGAGACTTATATATTTCCACACACACACACACCACAGTCCAGACCCTGAGACTTATATATTTCCACACACACACACAACACAGTCCAGACCCTGAGACTTATATATTTCCACACACATAAACCACAGTACAGACCCTGAGACTTATATATATACACACACACACACCACAGTACAGACCCTGAGACTTATATATATACACACACACACACCACAGTCCAGACCCTGAGACTTATATATTTCCACACACACACACACCACAGTCCAGACCCTGAGACAAAAATATATACACACACACACCCCAGTCCAGACCGAGACTTATATATTTCCACACACACACACCACAGTCCAGACCGTGAGACTTGTATATTTCCACACAGACACACCGCAGTCCAGACCGTGAGACCTATGTATATATATACACACACAAACACACTGCAGTCCAGACCCTTAGACTTATATCTACACACACGCACACACCACTGTCCAGACCCTGAGACTTATATATATACACACACACACCACAGTCCAGGCCCTTAGACTTATATATATACACACACACACCACAGTCCAGACACTGAGACTTATATATATATATATATATACAAAAACACCACAATCGTGACCCTTAGACTTATATATATACACACACACAGACCACAGTCCAGACACTGAGACTTATATATATATACACACACACACACCACAGTCCAGACCCTGAGACTTATATATATACACACACATACACCACAGTCCAGACTCTTAGACTTATATATATACACACACGCACACAACAGTCCAGACCCTGAGACTTATATATATGCACACACACACCACAGTCCAGACCGTGAGACTTATATATATACACACACACACCACAGTCCAGACCGTCAGACTTATATATTTCCACACACGCACACACCACAGTCCAGACCGTGAGACTTATATCTATCTATATATACACACACACACACACACACACACACACACACACACACCACAGTCCAGGCCCTGAGACTTATATATATATATATACACACACACCACAATCCAGACCCTGAGACTTATATATTTCCACACACACACACCACAGTCCAGACTCTGATACTTATACATATATATACACACACACACCACTGTCCAGACCCTGGGACTAAAATATATACACACACACCACAGTCAAGTCCCTGTGACTTATATATTTCCACACACACACCACACTCCAGGCCCTGAGTCTATTATATTTCCACACAAACACACCGCAGTCCTGACCGTGAGACTTAGATATTTCCACACACACACACACCACAGTCCAGACCCTGAGACATATATTTCCAAACACACACCACAGTCCAGACCCTGAGACTTATATATACACACACACACAGACCTACATCGCCCTCCCTCCCCCAATTCATTCCCCTCCACCACACCATCCATCACCCTTTTCATTCCACTCCACCACCCCCTCCCTCCACCTCTTCATTCCCCTCCTCCACCCGCTCCCACCCCTTTTCACTCGGCTCCACTTCCCCCTCCCTCCCCTATTCATTCCCCTGGACCTCCCACTCCCACCCCCTCTTTATTCCCCTCCACCACCCCCTCCCTCCACCTCTTCATTCCCATCCACCACCCCCTCCCTCCTGCTGTTCGTCCCCATCCACGACCCCCACACTCCCCCTCTTCATTTCCCTCCATCACCCCCTCCCTCCGCCTCTTCATTCCCTTCCACCTCTCACTCCCTCCCCCTCTTCGTTCCCCTCCACAATCCCCATCCCTCCCCTCTTCATTCCCCTCCACCACCCACTCCCTTCTCCTCTTCGTTCCCAACCACCGACCCGTCCCTCCCCTTCTTCATTCCCCTCCACCACCCCCTCCCTCCCCCTCTTCATTCCTTTCCACATCGTCCTCCCTCCCCCTTTTCATTCCCCTGGACCTCCCCCTCCCTCCCCATTTTCATTCCCCACCACCGACGCGTCCCTCCCCCTCTTCCTTCCAGTCAACATCCCCCTCCCTTCCCTTCTTCATTCCCCTCCACCAGCCCCTCCCTCCCCCTCTTCATTCCGGTCCAACTCGCCCTCCCTCCCCATTTTCATTCCCCTGGACCTCCACCTCCCTCCCCCTTTTCATTCCCCTCCACCACCCCCTCCCTCCCCCTCTTCATTCCCATCCACCACCCCCACCCTCCCCCTCTTCAGTCCCCTCCACCAGCCACTCCCTTCCCCTCTTCATTCCCCTTCACCACCACCTCCATCCCCCTCTTCATTCCCCACCACCACCCCCTCCCTCCCCCTCTTTATTCCCCTCCACCAACCCCTCCCTCCCCCTCTTCATTCCCCTCCTCCACCCGCTCCCACCCCTTTTCACTCGGCTCCACTTCCCCCTCCCTCCCCTATTCATTCCCCTGGACCTCCCACTCCCTCCCCCTCTTTATTCCCCTCCACCACCCCCTCCCTCCACCTCTTCATTCCCATCCACCACCCCCTCCCTCCTGCTGTTCGTCCCCATCCACGACCCCCACACTCCCCCTCTTCATTTCCCTCCATCACCCCCTCCCTCCGCCTCTTCATTCCCCTCCACCTTTCACTCCCTCCCCCTCTTCGGTCCCCTCCACAATCCCCATCCCTCCCCTCTTCATTCCCCTCCAGCACCCACTCGCTTCTCCTCTTCGTTCCCAACCACCGACCCGTCCCTCCCCTTCTTCATTCCCCTCCACCACCCCCTCCCTCCCCCTCTTCATTCCTTTCCACATCGTCCTCCCTCCCCCTTTTCATTCCCCTGGACCTCCCCCTCCCTCCCCCTTTTCATTCCCCACCACCGACGCGTCCCTCCCCCTCTTCCTTCCAGTCAACATCCCCCTCCCTTCCCTTCTTCATTCCCCTCCACCAGCCCCTCCCTCCCCCTCTTCATTCCGGTCCAACTCGCCCTCCCTCCCCATTTTCATTCCCATCCACCACCCCCACCCTCCCCCTCTTCAGTCCCCTCCACCAGCCACTCCCTTCCCCTCTTCATTCCCCTTCACCACCACCTCCATCCCCCTCTTCATTCCCCACCACCACCCCCTCCCTCCCCCTCTTTATTCCCCTCCACCAACCCCTCCCTCCCCCTCTTCATTCCCCTCCACCACCACCTCACTACCCCTCTTCATTCCCCTCCACCAACACCTCCCTCCCTTCTTTATTCACCTCCATCATCCCCACCCTCCCCCTCCTCATTACCCTCCACCTACCCCTCCCTCCCCCTCTTCATTCCCCTCCACAAACCCCCCCCTCCCGCTCTTCATTCCCCTCCACCAGCCCCTCCCTCCCCATTTGATTCCCCTCCAGCACCCCCTCTCTCCCTCTCCTTATTCCCCTCCACCACCCCCTCCCTCCCGCTCTTGATTCCCATCCACCACTCCATCCCTCCCCCTCTTAATTTCCCTCCACCTCCCCATCCGTCCCCCTCTTCATCCCCCTACACGTCCCCTCCCTCCCCTTCTTCATTCCCCTCCACCTCCCCCTCCCTCCCACTCTTCATTCTCCTCTACCTCCCACTCCCACCCCCTCTTCATTCCCCTCCACCACCCCCTCCGTCCCCCTCTTACTTCACTTCCACCACCCCTGCCTCATCCTCTTCATTTCCCTCCACCACCCCTCCCTCCCCCTCTTCATTCCCCTCCACAACCCCTTCCCTCTCCCTCTTCATTCCCCTCCACATCCCCCTCCCTCCCCCTTTTCATTCCCCTCCACCACCCGCTCTCTCCCCCTCTTCATTCCCCTCCACCACCCCCTCCCTCCCCCTCTTCATTCCCCTCCACCACCCCCTCCTTTCCCCTCTTACTTCACTTCCACAACACATCCCTCATCCTCTTCATTTCCCTCCATCACCCCCTCCCTGCCCCTCTTCATTCCCCTCCACAACCCCTTCACTCTCCCTCTTCATTCCCCTCCACCACCCCATCCCACAACCTTATCATTCCCCTGGACCTCCCCCTCCCACCCACTCTTCATTCCTCTCCACATTGCCCTCCCTCCCCCTCTTCATTCCCTCCACATCGCCCTCCCTCCCCCAATTCATTCCCCTCCACCACCCCATCCCTCCTCCTCTTCGTCCCCATCCACCACCCGCACACTCCCCCTCTTCATTTCCCGCCACCACCCCCTCCCTCCGCCTCTTCATTCCCCTCCACCTCTCCCTCCCTCCCCCTCTTCGCTCCCCTCCACCTCTCCCTCCCTCCCCCTCTTCGCTCCCCTCCACAATCCCCATCCCTCCCCTCTTCATTCCCCTCCACCACCCACTCCGTTCTCCTCTTCGTTCCCAACCACCGACCCGTCCCTCCCCCTCTTCATTCCAGTCCACGTCCCCCTCCCTCCCCTTCTTCATTCCCCTCCACCACCCACTCCCTCCCCCTCTTCATTCCGTTCCACCTCGCCCTCCCTCCCCCTTTTCATTCCCCTGGACCTCCCCCTCCCTCCCCCTTTTCATTCCCCACCAGCACACACACCCTCCCGCTCCTCACCCATCCAGCACCCCCTCCCTCCCCCACTTCATTCCCCTCCACCAGCCACTCCCTCCCCCTCTTCATTCCCCACCACCACACCCTCCCTACCCCTCTTCATTCCCCTCCACCAACACCGCCCTCCCCCTCTTCATTACCCTCCACCTCCCCCTCCCTCCCCCTCTTCATTCCTCTCCAAGAACCCTCACTCCCGCTCTTCATTCCCCTCCACAACCGCCTCCTTCCCCTTTTGATTCCCCTCCACCACCCCCTCTCGCCCTCTCCCCATTTCCCTCCACCTCCCCCTCCCTCCCCCTCTTCATTCCCATCCACCACTCCCTCCCTCCCCCTCTTCATTTCCCTCCACCTCCCCAGACGTCCCCCTCTTCAACCCCTACACCTCCCCTCCCTCCCTTTCTTCATTCCCCTCCACCTCTCTCTCCCTCCCACTCTTCATTCTCCTCCACCACCCCCTCCCTCCCCCTCTTCATTCCCATCCACCACTCCCTCCCTCCCCAATTCATTCCCCTCCACCTCCCCAGACGTCCCCCTCTTCATCCCCCTACACCTCCCCTCCCTCCCTTTCTTCATTCCCCTCCACCTCTCTCTCCCTCCCACTCTTCATTCTCCTCCACCACCCCATCCCTCCCCCTTTTCTTTCCACTCCACCTCCCCCTCCCTCCCCCTTTTCATTCCCATGGACATCCCCTCCCTCCACCTCTTCATTCCCCTCCACCACCCGCTCCCTCCACCTCTTCATTCCCATCCACCACCCCCTCCCTACTCCTCTTCGTCCCCATCCACCACCCGCACACTCCCCCTCTTCATTTCGCACCACCACCCCCTCCCTCCACCTCTTCATTCCCCTCCACCTCTCCCTCCCTCCCCCTCTTCGCTCCCCTCCACAATCCCCATCCCTCCCCTCTTCATTCCCCTCCACCACCCACTCCGTTCTCCTCTTCGTTCCCAACCACCGACCCGTCCCTCCCCCTCTTCATTCCAGTCCACATCCCCCTCCCTCCCCTTCTTCATTCCCCTCCAACACCCACTCCCTCCCCCTCTTCATTCCGTTCCACCTCGCCCTCCCTCCCCCTTTTCATTCCCCTGGAACTCCCCTTCCCTCCCCCTTTTCATTCCCCACCACCACTCACACCCTCCCGCTCCTCACCCATCCAGCACCCCCTCCCTCCCCCTCTTCATTCCCCTCCACCAGCCACTCCCTCCCCCTCTTCATTCCCCACCACCACCCCCTCCCTACCCCTCTTCATTCCCCTCCACCAACACCGCCCTCCCCCTCTTCATTACCCTCCACCTCCCCCTCCCTCCCCTCTTCATTCCCCTCCAAGAACCCCTCACTCCCGCTCTTCATTCCCCTCCACAACCGCCTCCTTCCCCTTTTGATTCCCCTCCACCACCCCCTCTCGCCCTCTCCTCATTTCCCTACACCTCCCCCTCCCTCCCCCTCTTCATTCCCATCCACCACTCCCTCCCTCCCCCTCTTCATTTCCCTCCACCTCCCCAGACGTCCCCCTCTTCATCCCCTACACCTCCCCTCCCCTCCCTTTCTTCATTCCCCTCCACCTCTCTCTCCCTCCCACTCTTCATTCTCCTCCACCAGCCCCTCCCTCCCCCTATTCTTTCCCCTCCACCACCCCCTCCTTCCCCCTCTTGCTTCCCTTCCACCACCCCTCCCTCATCCTCTTCATTCCCCTCCACCTCCCCCTCCCTCCCCCTCTTCATTCCCCTCCACCAAAACCTCCCTCCCTCTTCATTCACCTCCATTAACCCCACCCTCCCCCTCTTCATTACCCTCCACCAATCCCTCCCTCCCCCTCTTCATTCCCCTCCACCAACCCCTCCCACCCGCTCTTCATTCCCCTCCAGCAGCCCCGCCCTTCCCCTTTTGATTTCCCTCCACCACCCCTCTCTCCATCTCCTCATTCCCCTCCACCACCCCCTCCCTCCCCCTCTTCATTTCCCTCCACCTCCCTCCCTCCCCTTCTTCATTCTCCTCCACCTCCCTCCCACTCTTCATTCTCCTCCACCTCCCCTCCCTCCCTATCTTCATTCCCCTCCACCACCCCCTCCTTCCCCCTCTTACTTCCCTTCCACCACCCCTCCCACATCCTCTTCATTTCCCTCCACCACCCCTCAATCCCCCTCTTCATTCCCCTCCACAACCCCTTCCCTCTCCCTCTTCATTCCCCTCCACATCCCCCTCCCTCCCCCTTTTCATTCCCCTCCACCACCCACTCTCTCCCCCTCTTCATTCCCATCCACCACCCCATCCCACACCCTTATCATTCCTTGGACCTCCCCCTCCCAACCCCTCTTCATTCCCCTCCACAAAACCCCTCCCTCCCCTCCTCATTCCCATCCACCACCCTCTCCCTCCCCCTCTTCATTCCCCTCCAAATTGCACACACCCCCCCTCTTCATTCCCATCCACATCGCCCTCCCTCCCCAATTCATTCCCCTCCACCACCCCATCCCTCTCGCTCTTCATTCCACTCCACCTCCCCCTCCCTCCCCCTTTTCATTCCATGGACATCCCCCTCCCTCCACCTATTCATTCCCCTCCATCACCCGCTGCCACCCCTCTCCATACCGCTCCACCTCTCCCTCCCTCCCCTTTTTCATTCCCCTGCACCTCCCCCTCCCTCCCCCTCTTTATTCCCCTCCACCACTCCCTCCCTCCACCTCTTCATTCCCCTCCACCACCCCCTCTCTCCTCCTCTTCGTTCCCAAATACCACCGCCACACTCCCGCTCTTCATTCCCCTCCACCACCCCCTCCCACCCCCTCTTCATTCCACTCCACCTCCCCCTCCCTCCCTGTCTTCATTCCCGGCCACCAGCCCCTCCCTCCCCCTCTTCATTCCCCTTCATCACCCCCTCCCTCTTCCTCTTCGTTCCCATCCACCACCCAATCCCACACCCCTATCATTCCCCTGGACCTGCCCCTCCCAACCCCTGTAAATTCCCATCCACAAATTTCCTCCCTCCCCTCTTCATTCCCATCCACATCGCGATCCCTCCCCCAATTCATTCCCCTCCACCACCCCATCCCTCCCCCTCTTCATTCCACTCCACCTCCCCCTCCCTCCCCCTTTTCATTCCCATGGACAACCCCCTCCCTCCACCTCTTCATTCCCCTCCACCAACCGCTCCCACCCCTCTTTATTCCCCTCCACCACCCCTTCCCTCACCATCTTCATTCCCCTCCACAACCCCCACCCTCCTCCTCTTCGTTCCCATCCACCACACCCACATCCCCTCTTCCGTCCCCACCACCACCCCCCCTCCCACTCTTCATTCCCCTGCACTACCCGCTCCCTCCTCCTCTTCATTCCCATCCAACTCCCCCACCCTCCCCCTCTTCATTCCCCTCCACCACCCGCTGCCACCCCTCTTCATACCGCTCCACCTCTCACTGCCTCCCCTTTTTCATTCCCCTGGACCTCCCCCTCCCTCCCCCTCTTTATTCCCCTCCACCACTCCCTCCCTCCACCTCTTCATTCCCCTCCACCACCCCCTCCCACCCCCTCTTCATTCCACTCCACCTCCCCCTCCCTCCCTGTCTTCAATCCCGGCCACCAGCCCCTCCCTCCCCCTCTTCATTGCCCTCCACAATCCCCCTCCCCCCCTCTTCATTCCCCTCCACCACCCCCTCCCTCCCCCTCTTCATTCCCAACCACCGACCCATCCCTCCCCCTCTTCCTTCCAGTCCTCATCCCCCTCCCACCCCTTCTTCATTCCCCTCCACCACCCCCTCCCTCCCCCTCTTCATTCCCATCCACCAACCCCACCCTCCCCCTCTTCATTCCCCTCCACCAGCCACTCCCTTCCCCTCTTCATACCCATTCACCACCACCTCCCTCCATCTCCTCATTCCCCTCCACCACCCCTCCCTCCCCCTCTTCATTTCCCTCCACCTCCGCATCCGTCCCCCTCTTCATCCCCCTACACCTCCCCTCCCTCCCCTTCTTCATTCTCCTCCACCTCCCTCCCACTCTTCAATCTCCTCCACCTCCCCCTCCCTCCCCCTCTTCATTCCCCTCCGCCACCCCCTCCTTCCCCCTCTTACTTCCCTTCCACCACCCCTCCCTCATCCTCTTCATTTCCCTCCACCACCCCTCAATCCCCCTCTTCATTACCCTCCACATCACCCTCCCTCCCCCTTTTCATTCCCCTCCACCACCCGCTCTCTCCCCCTCTTCATTCCCATCCACCACCCCATCCCACACCCTTATCATTCCCTTGGACCTCCCCCTCCCAACCCCACTTCATTCACCTCCACAAAACCCATCCCTCCCCTCCTCATTCCCATCCACCACCCTCTCCCTCCCACTCTTCATTCCCCTCCAAATTGCCCACGCTCCCCCTCCTCATTCCCCTCCACATCGCCTTCCCTCCCCAATTCATTCCCCACCACCACCCCATCCCTCTCCCTATTCATTCA
>NW_027141014.1:0-5000 GCF_036365525.1 Heterodontus francisci
AATCGCAAAAGTAAGTAAAAAGTGTGAAATCATTAACCAAAAACTCGAAAATAATGTCCAGAGACCAAGTCCGAAAGGGCAAATGGTTAACCAGTAAGCAGAGTAATCATTAACCAAAAAGGGCAAAAGTAAGTAAAAAGTATGAAATCATTAACCAAAAAGCACAAAATTAAGTTAAAAGTGTGAAATCATTAACCAAAAAGTCGAAAATAATCTCCAGAGACTAAGTGCGAAAGGGCAAATGGTTAACCAGTAAGCAGAGTCATCATTAACCAAAAATCGCAAAAGTAAGTAAAAAGTGTGAAATCATTAACCAAAAACCCGAAAATAATGTCCAGAGACTAAGTCCAAAAGGGCAAATGGTTAACCAGTAAGCAGAGTAATCATTAACCAAAAATCGCAAAAGTAAGTAAAAAGTGTGAAATCATTAACCAAAAACTCGAAAATAATCTCCAGAGACTAAGTCCGAAAGGGCAAATGGTTAACCAGTAAGCAGAGTAATCATTAACCAAAAATCGCAAAAGTAAGTAAAAAGTGTGAAATCATTAACCAAAAACCCGAAAATAATGTCCAGAGACTAAGTCCGAAAGGGCAAATGGTTAACCAGTAAGCAGAGTAATCATTAACCAAAAATCGCAAAAGTAAGTAAAAAGTGTGAAATCATTAACCAAAAACTCGAAAATAATGTCCAGAGACTAAGTCCGAAAGGGCAAATGGTTAACCAGTAAGCAGAGTAATCATTAACCAAAAGGCGCAAAAGTAAGTAAAAAGTATGAAATCAGTAACCAAAAAGCGCAAAAATATGTTAAAAGTGTGAAATCATTAACCAAAAACTCGAAAATAATGTGCAGAGACTAAGTCCGAAAGGGCAAATAATTAACCAGTAAGCAGAGTAATCATTAACCAAAAAGCGCAAAAATATGTTAAAAGTGTGAAATCATTAACCAAAAACTCGAAAATAATGTCCAGAGACTAAGTCCGAAAGGGCAAATGGTTAACCAGTAAGCAGAGTAATCAGTAACCAAAAAGGGCAAAAGTAAGTAAAAAGTGTGAAATCATTAACCAAAAACCCAAAAATAATGTCCAGAGACTAAGTCCGAAAGGGCAAATGGTTAACCAGTAAGCAGAGTAATCATTAACCAAAAATCGCAAAAGTAAGTAAAAAGTATGAAATCATTAACCAAAAAGCACAAAATTAAGTTAAAAGTGTGAAATCATTAACCAAAATGTCGAAAACAATGTCCAGAGACTAAGTCCGAAAGGGCAAATAATTAACCAGTAAGCAGAGTAATCATTAACCAAAATCGCAAAAGTAAGTAAAAAGTGTGAAATCATTAACCAAAAACTCGAAAATAATGTCCAGAGACCAAGTCCGAAAGGGCAAATGGTTAACCAGTAAGCAGAGTAATCATTAACCAAAAAGGGCAAAAGTAAGTAAAAAGTATGAAATCATTAACCAAAAAGCACAAAATTAAGTTAAAAGTGTGAAATCATTAACCAAAAAGTCGAAAATAATCTCCAGAGACTAAGTGCGAAAGGGCAAATGGTTAACCAGTAAGCAGAGTCATCATTAACCAAAAATCGCAAAAGTAAGTAAAAAGTGTGAAATCATTAACCAAAAACCCGAAAATAATGTCCAGAGACTAAGTCCAAAAGGGCAAATGGTTAACCAGTAAGCAGAGTAATCATTAACCAAAAATCGCAAAAGTAAGTAAAAAGTGTGAAATCATTAACCAAAAACTCGAAAATAATCTCCAGAGACTAAGTCCGAAAGGGCAAATGGTTAACCAGTAAGCAGAGTAATCATTAACCAAAAATCGCAAAAGTAAGTAAAAAGTGTGAAATCATTAACCAAAAACCCGAAAATAATGTCCAGAGACTAAGTCCGAAAGGGCAAATGGTTAACCAGTAAGCAGAGTAATCATTAACCAAAAATCGCAAAAGTAAGTAAAAAGTGTGAAATCATTAACCAAAAACTCGAAAATAATGTCCAGAGACTAAGTCCGAAAGGGCAAATGGTTAACCAGTAAGCAGAGTAATCATTAACCAAAAGGCGCAAAAGTAAGTAAAAAGTATGAAATCAGTAACCAAAAAGCGCAAAAATATGTTAAAAGTGTGAAATCATTAACCAAAAACTCGAAAATAATGTGCAGAGACTAAGTCCGAAAGGGCAAATAATTAACCAGTAAGCAGAGTAATCATTAACCAAAAAGCGCAAAAATATGTTAAAAGTGTGAAATCATTAACCAAAAACTCGAAAATAATGTCCAGAGACTAAGTCCGAAAGGGCAAATGGTTAACCAGTAAGCAGAGTAATCAGTAACCAAAAAGGGCAAAAGTAAGTAAAAAGTGTGAAATCATTAACCAAAAACCCAAAAATAATGTCCAGAGACTAAGTCCGAAAGGGCAAATGGTTAACCAGTAAGCAGAGTAATCATTAACCAAAAATCGCAAAAGTAAGTAAAAAGTATGAAATCATTAACCAAAAAGCACAAAATTAAGTTAAAAGTGTGAAATCATTAACCAAAATGTCGAAAACAATGTCCAGAGACTAAGTCCGAAAGGGCAAATGGTTAACCAGTAAGCAGAGTAATCATTAACCAAAAATCGCAAAATTAAGTTAAAAGTGTGAAATCATTAACCAAAATGTCGAAAACAATGTCCAGAGACTAAGTCCGAAAGGGCAAATGGTTAACCAGTAAGCAGAGTAATCATTAACCAAAAATCGCAAAAGTAAGTAAAAAGTGTGAAATCATTAACCAAAAACTCGAAAATAATGTCCAGAGACTAAGTCCGAAAGGGCAAATGGTTAACCAGTAAGCAGAGTAATCATTAACCAAAAGGCGCAAAAGTAAGTAAAAAGTATGAAATCATTAACCAAAAAGCGCAAAAATATGTTAAAAGTGTGAAATCATTAACCAAAAAGTCGAAAATAATGTGCAGAGACTAAGTCCGAAAGGGCAAATGGTTAACCAGTAAGCAGAGTAATCATTAACCAAAAAGCGCAAAAATATGTTAAAAGTGTGAAATCATTAACCAAAAACTCGAAAATAATGTCCAGAGACTAAGTCCGAAAGGGCAAATAATTAACCAGTAAGCAGAGTAATCATTAACCAAAAAGCGCAAAAGTAAGTAAAAAGTGTGAAATCATTAACCAAAAAGTCGAAAATAATGCCCAGAGACTAAGTCCGAAAGGGCAAATGGTTAACCAGAAAATCCGTCGAATAATGTCCAGAGACTAAGTCCGAAAGGGCAAATGGTTAACCAGTGGAAGGGCGATCAAGCGGAAAAATTTGCCCCGGTTACCCGGGATGGAGTTCCAGAGGTCCGGCCAGAGTTGTCAAATTCGTCCCGCTGATCGGACGCTTGTCATTCGGGTGGCTGGGGGTTGGCGGGGTATCTGCACAGTAGTAGGAGGTGGCAAGTCGGGACTTGGACGTTTATTCCAAGAGTCCACCCGAGCCTCCAGGTCTGCAGAGACCGACCCTAGCTGCCGCCCAACCGACTTTTAAGCCTTTTTCGGATGGGGATTTTTTCCCATTTTCGTCCATTTTTCGGGTTTTCTGTCGGGCTTAATAGGCGGCAGCCTGACCCCCGGCCGAGGCGGGGGGCGCACTCTCCCTTGCGTAAGGGTCCGGATTTGCCCCGGAAAGTGCCCCCGACGGCCTCCCGACCCGGGTGCCTGCAGGGCGGGGGGAAAGGGTAGTCCCAGCCGCAGGAAATCATTAACCAAAAGACTTAGCCGTCGGGGCAGAGGCTAAGACCCGGGCTGGTGAAATCATTAACCAAAAGGAATGCACCCTTTTCCGAAAGTGCAGGCCGAAATAAGGCGAGCCTTGGGCCGGGAAGGCCAAAACCCCCAACTCATGGAAGTGTATGGGGTCGGACTCGGCGACTTTCCCGGGCCCCGAGTTGACCTTTCCCCACGGGGGCGGTCAAGTTGCTCCCGCCAAGAGGGCACGTTGCATTTGCTGCCGCTCTAGTCCCCGGGCTAGTTAATCAGTTGCCGTCGGAAGTCCCGATGCCGAAATGAAAAATGGCCGTTGCGGCGATTTGGCGCCTCATTTTCGGAAGGACTACCGGCAGGCAACCCGCCGAATTGACACTTGCGATTCGGGTGGCTGGGGGTTGGCGGGGTACCCGGAGATTTTCGGGAACTCGATTTTCAGAACTTTTGCTGGCAGCGGTTGCACTTGCAAAGTGGCCGAAGAAGTGCTCCCTCAAGGAAGGACCTTCTTTTGAAATAAAAGACCTTCCGAAGAGTGCCTGGAAGTCATTTATGAGCATTTAAGGGTAAATCTGGCGGACTTTCCATGCTCTGTTGCCGGCTCTGAAATATCGCACAGTTGGGTCTAGGCCGGTAGACTGGCTGTGAAAACAGACAAAGTGTTTTGGCGAGCGAGAGAAAACAAGGCCTTGGAACAGATTGGGGGGTGCGGAGGCACACCACACCCACAGGAAAAGAATTAATGAAAAAAAAACCAAAGTCTATGACATGTCTGTTGGTACAGTGAGAAAAGCAAAGAAGGGAGGCTGCGATGGCAGAGCAAAGCCGACCTTCATACAGATATACATGTCAAAGAAAGAAACTATGCCCGCAAAAGACTTGGTGCGAAATAACAAGGCTCCTTGTGAACGGTTATCTTTGTCTGTCAGGCGCAGATTGTGGCGGCGTCGCCTGGTTTCCTTGGGTTGCACTACATGTATGTCCTATTCTCAAACGAAAAGTGCGTGCCCAGAATTTTGTCCAAGTTAGGCGACGCACGCCGGCTGGCATCACCTCTCCGTGCGAGCGCCGAAAGCTTTGGTCGACCTGTTTGGCTACGCTGGTCGCGGTTGCTCCTTACAGTCATGGGGACGGAAAACCGATGCGAGTTGACCAGGCGACGTCAACCAAGTTGCATGCTTTCTCCCCCCCCCCCGCCGCCGCCAACCCCACACTGTGTGAAAGGAAAAAAAAAGTGCGTGCCCAGGTCACTCGATCGATACGGCGAGGACTG
>NW_027141014.1:17500-20561 GCF_036365525.1 Heterodontus francisci
TCAAGTCCGAAAGGGGAAATCAGTAACAAGCAAGCAGAGTAATCATTAACCAAAAAGCGCAAAATTATGTTAAAAGTGTGAAATCATTAACCAAAAAGTCGAAAATAATGTCCAGAGACCAAGTCCGAAAGTACAAATAATTAACCAGTAAGCAGAGTCATCATTAACCAAAAATCGCAAAAGTAAGTAAAAAGTATGAAATCATTAACCAAAAATCGCAAAAGTAAGTAAAAAGTGTGAAATCATTAACCAAAAACTCGAAAATAATGTGCAGAGACTAAGTCCGAAAGGGCAAATGGTTAACCAGTAAGCAGAGTCATCATTAACCAAAAATCGCAAAAGTAAGTAAAAAGTGTGAAATCATTAACCAAAAATCGCAAAAGTAAGTAAAAAGTGTGAAATCATTAACCAAAAACTCGAAAATAATCTCCAGAGACTAAGTCCGAAAGGGCAAATGGTTAACCAGTAAGCAGAGTAATCATTAACCAAAAAGGGCAAAAGTAAGTAAAAAGTATGAAATCATTAACCAAAAAGCACAAAATTAAGTTAAAAGTGTGAAATCATTAACCAAAATGTCGAAAACAATGTCCAGAGACTAAGTCCGAAAGGGCAAATGGTTAACCAGTAAGCAGAGTAATCATTAACCAAAAGGCGCAAAGTAAGTAAAAAGTATGAAATCATTAACCAAAAAGCGCAAAAATATGTTAAAAGTGTGAAATCATTAACCAAAAAGTCGAAAATAATGTGCAGAGACTAAGTCCGAAAGGGCAAATGGTTAACCAGTAAGCAGAGTAATCATTAACCAAAAGGCGCAAAAGTAAGTAAAAAGTATGAAATCAGTAACCAAAAAGCGCAAAAATATGTTAAAAGTGTGAAATCATTAACCAAAAACTCGAAAATAATGTGCAGAGACTAAGTCCGAAAGGGCAAATAATTAACCAGTAAGCAGAGTAATCATTAACCAAAAATCGCAAAAGTAAGTAAAAAGTGTGAAATCATTAACCAAAAACTCGAAAATAATGTCCAGAGACCAAGTCCGAAAGGGCAAATGGTTAACCAGTAAGCAGAGTAATCATTAACCAAAAAGGGCAAAAGTAAGTAAAAAGTATGAAATCATTAACCAAAAAGCACAAAATTAAGTTAAAAGTGTGAAATCATTAACCAAAAAGTCGAAAATAATCTCCAGAGACTAAGTGCGAAAGGGCAAATGGTTAACCAGTAAGCAGAGTCATCATTAACCAAAAATCGCAAAAGTAAGTAAAAAGTGTGAAATCATTAACCAAAAACCCGAAAATAATGTCCAGAGACTAAGTCCAAAAGGGCAAATGGTTAACCAGTAAGCAGAGTAATCATTAACCAAAAATCGCAAAAGTAAGTAAAAAGTGTGAAATCATTAACCAAAAACTCGAAAATAATCTCCAGAGACTAAGTCCGAAAGGGCAAATGGTTAACCAGTAAGCAGAGTAATCATTAACCAAAAATCGCAAAAGTAAGTAAAAAGTGTGAAATCATTAACCAAAAACCCGAAAATAATGTCCAGAGACTAAGTCCGAAAGGGCAAATGGTTAACCAGTAAGCAGAGTAATCATTAACCAAAAATCGCAAAAGTAAGTAAAAAGTGTGAAATCATTAACCAAAAACTCGAAAATAATGTCCAGAGACTAAGTCCGAAAGGGCAAATGGTTAACCAGTAAGCAGAGTAATCATTAACCAAAAGGCGCAAAAGTAAGTAAAAAGTATGAAATCAGTAACCAAAAAGCGCAAAAATATGTTAAAAGTGTGAAATCATTAACCAAAAACTCGAAAATAATGTGCAGAGACTAAGTCCGAAAGGGCAAATAATTAACCAGTAAGCAGAGTAATCATTAACCAAAAAGCGCAAAAATATGTTAAAAGTGTGAAATCATTAACCAAAAACTCGAAAATAATGTCCAGAGACTAAGTCCGAAAGGGCAAATGGTTAACCAGTAAGCAGAGTAATCAGTAACCAAAAAGGGCAAAAGTAAGTAAAAAGTGTGAAATCATTAACCAAAAACCCAAAAATAATGTCCAGAGACTAAGTCCGAAAGGGCAAATGGTTAACCAGTAAGCAGAGTAATCATTAACCAAAAATCGCAAAAGTAAGTAAAAAGTATGAAATCATTAACCAAAAAGCACAAAATTAAGTTAAAAGTGTGAAATCATTAACCAAAATGTCGAAAACAATGTCCAGAGACTAAGTCCGAAAGGGCAAATGGTTAACCAGTAAGCAGAGTAATCATTAACCAAAAATCGCAAAAGTAAGTAAAAAGTATGAAATCATTAACCAAAAAGCACAAAATTAAGTTAAAAGTGTGAAATCATTAACCAAAATGTCGAAAACAATGTCCAGAGACTAAGTCCGAAAGGGCAAATGGTTAACCAGTAAGCAGAGTAATCATTAACCAAAAATCGCAAAATTAAGTTAAAAGTGTGAAATCATTAACCAAAATGTCGAAAACAATGTCCAGAGACTAAGTCCGAAAGGGCAAATGGTTAACCAGTAAGCAGAGTAATCATTAACCAAAAATCGCAAAAGTAAGTAAAAAGTGTGAAATCATTAACCAAAAACTCGAAAATAATGTCCAGAGACTAAGTCCGAAAGGGCAAATGGTTAACCAGTAAGCAGAGTAATCATTAACCAAAAGGCGCAAAAGTAAGTAAAAAGTATGAAATCATTAACCAAAAAGCGCAAAAATATGTTAAAAGTGTGAAATCATTAACCAAAAAGTCGAAAATAATGTGCAGAGACTAAGTCCGAAAGGGCAAATGGTTAACCAGTAAGCAGAGTAATCATTAACCAAAAAGCGCAAAAATATGTTAAAAGTGTGAAATCATTAACCAAAAACTCGAAAATAATGTCCAGAGACTAAGTCCGAAAGGGCAAATAATTAACCAGTAAGCAGAGTAATCATTAACCAAAAAGCGCAAAAGTAAGTAAAAAGTGTGAAATCATTAACCAAAAAGTCGAAAATAATGCCCAGAGACTAAGTCCGAAAGGGCAAATGGTTAACCAGAAAATCCGTCGAATAATGTCCAGAGA